>NW_024425564.1:9350107-9406318 GCF_017311325.1 Ursus maritimus
GAATCATCAACTTGCACTGTGATGCTCTTTGTATCTCCAGTATCTACAAGAAGTGGGGAAATGAACAGTGATTTCTTGTGGTGGTTTGATCACTTTAGCCAGTTGTCAAATATTCATTTTTAAGGTATCATGGACACTTAAATATTTGTACTTGGCAATCTGGCCAAAGCAGCCCATAGCTCTCATTTAAAAATTTCTCTCACTTGGTTAAGCATCCAACTTTTGATTTCACCTCAGGTCTTGATCTCAGGGTTGTGAGTGCAAGCCCTGGGTTGGGCTCTAAACTGGGTGTGGTACATACTAAAAAAAAGAAGGAGGAAAAGGAGGAGGGTGGTAAGCATGACTGTGGTAGTTCAAAATCCTGTTTGGAGAGATGAAAATCCTGGAATAGATTTTAAAGCAAGATAGGTTTTAGAGCAAAACCATGTATATTTCAGGATATACACCATCTGTATTTCAGAAAGAGTCCCGAAATAGTTTGCGGTCCAAGCTAGATATGTGTGTAAGGAAACGGATCTGAAGGGTGTAGGATCAAGCTTAAAAGAGTGTCAAGATGGATAAGGCCCAAGGTATTGAGATGGACTCACTCAACAGAGACTGTGAATTCCGTATTTTCGTTTAAGTGGCTGGGAATGGCTCGAACAGCCTGAGAGGTTGATGGACTGAAAGATGAACCCAAATGTGGCCTACACTAAATGCAGTGGAAATGTCAAGAAATCCTTAGTATACTGTAGAGGAAGTTATGAAAGCTCTGAGATTCTTGGAATTTAAAGTATTTCTTATGTAGGATCTGCTCATCCAAACCAGCAGGGCTCCACAACACGTGCCTTTCACCACAGCTGTGACCATGAACTCACGAGTGTGGCCCAGCATCGTAAGAGCTTTGTTGGAGTTCTTCCCTACAAATAAAAATTACATCAGGAGTTACTACCAGTAACTGGAATGCCTACATACAGTGGGGATAACTTGAAGCCAGAAAGACAGGTGCCAAGTGATGTCACTTAATCACCAAAAATAAGCACGCCAGCATTACCTTAATGGACATTAATCAAACAGTCTGACTCGCAGAGCTCTTTGGCATCGACTCGTTGATTATGGTTCTGTAGAACTGATGTATGTAAGAGGTCTACTAAAGTCTTACTGGGTCTGGAAAAGGAGAAAAATTCCAGGCCTGGTGAATAGAAACCTGACTTGAATCACTGAAACATCATGGATAATCGTGGATCCTTAATCATTTCCAGACTTGAGCCAGTTCCATGACCCAGAGGCCCTTGAATGTTGGGGAAGATAGATCCCCATGAAGAAACCTACCACATTGTCAAGAACGTACAGTGAGAATCTTCCCCCCAGCCAGCCCCAGAGGGACATGCAGTCATGCACTACAGGGACTGAAGTAGATAAAGGGATAGAATCAGTCTTTTCAGAGATTCATGGTCATTGGCTCCGAACTGACAATGCTTCCTGGAGACTCCAAGTCTCACTATGGATCACCTGTCAGAGGAGGAACTTAGTAGGGTTAGATGATCAATAAAGTTTCATCTCAGGTCCACGGTTTCTTCTAAGAAATCCATTGTCATTTAAGAATTGTGGGTAATATATCGTTTAACTCTGGCTGCTTTCAAGATATTTCGTTTTCAGGGTTACAAACTGGATTATAATTGATCTGGATACAAACATTTTTGAGTCTATACTGCTTAGAATTCTCTTAGCTTTTTGAATCTAGAAGTTTGTATTTCACCAAATCTGAGACATTTTCAGTTATCATCACTTCAAAACTTATGGAAGATTTCACTGGCCAAATTGATGCAGACTTCCCCTTCCTACTCTATTTTACTGGTAACAAAACTATAAATGAGAGGCGAGCGATAGCTGATGGGGCTCCCCGCCATGTCAGGGTGTTCCACACTTCAGTATTCCCAGTTTTTGTTTCCTACCCCCCACTCCTGTCCATGGGTACAATTTAATCATGTGTTTCTCAATCTGAAATTACTTTCTGTAGAAGAGTCTAGATTCAATTTCAATTTCTCAACTCAATTCTAACTTTTCCAAGGGAAGCACAGAATAGCACTTCTTTGAGAACCTAAATGCCAGGCTCTCTGTGATCGTGAATTTTGTGTGTCAACTTGACTGATCTGAGGGATGCCCAGAGAGGTGGTAAAACTGAATTTGTCCATGAGGGTGTTTCTGGAAGAGATTAGCATGTGCTCAATAGACGGAGTAGGGACCCCTCTCACCCGTCTGTTAGGGGCCCTAATGGAACAAAAAGGAAGGGTGAATTCTTTCTCTCTTCGTGAGCTAGCAAGTCCGTCTTCTCCGGCCCTCTGACCTGGGAGCTCCCGGTTCTCGGGCCCTCAGACTTGGGTACTTAAGCAAGGAGCCCCCTGGTTCTCAGGCCTTTGGACTCATAGTGAGCTATCCCACGGGCTTCCTGGTCTCCAGCTTCACACAGCAGACTGTGGGACTTCCCTGCCCCATCACGGAGTGAGCCAATTCCTGTCATTGCAGAGAGATACATATATATAGATAGAGATATTTCCTACTGATCCCGTTTCTCTGGAGGACCCGGACTAACACACGATCCTAACCGTTTTTGGTCACCAACCACACATCTCCATGTTCATCTGGACACTTTCTATTTTTAGTGCTCAATAATCTCTTCTTCATAATTAATTTTAAAATGTCATTCTTAATTTCATTTCCGACCTCTTCCATCCCTTCCTTTTGGGTCAGTTACCAACGACTGGCTCAGGGAGTGCTTATACTGTCCTGTTCTCTATGACAGAAAAAGATGTCATAGGAAAGTTATGCAAACTAAGAAAAATCGTGTAGTCCTGGCCTTCAGGCACCCACAGTAATATCAGGAAGTTAAGCTCCTACACATATTACAATATAGCATAATAACATAAATAAGTTACTTAAAACTGTGTTGACATGTACAACAAAACCAAAGGGAAGTTTAGTAGAGAAGTAAAAAAACCTCAAAATGATACAAGGGCAATTAAACAGACATGATACAGGCATTCTTAAAAACGGGATGGAAAATCTGTATATCAGTTCTAAGATTTTGTATTGTAAAGATGTGAACTCAGTAAAAGAGCATCGAGTGTTTTTCAAAACAGCTCGAAGACATATCTTTTTGCTGAAATGATGAATTCTACCCAAATACCTATTTAGGTTCCAATTTAAGAAAAATATAGGCCAAATTTCTTATTCAAACTACTGTAGAAACCAAATTATTGTGTAGCTCGCTGATGGGATACCAGTATGAGGCTGCAAGGACCGTGGCAGTGTCAGGGCACTAACAAATATGTCTTGACACAAGCCACATGTTATTTGCAAAATGAATATTTTGTTCATCTTTTACAAGATATATTCAAAGATTTTACAGTTTAGAAAATATAGAATGATGTAAAAGGAAATTCTACTTACTTGTTTCACTTACCTAGTTTCTCTGAAACCAGGTAAAACTGTTTTAAGTTTCCTTTGCATTCTTGCAAAAGAAGGAGATAAGATCGAGTTAAAATATTCCATTCCATTTTTGAATACCATTGCTCTTGAATTCCTATCTTTTATTAATTACAAGCACACCTTGCTCATCATTCCATGGCAATACACGTTGAGCTCACCCATTCTTTCAGAAGCTCAGTAAAATCCCATTGTACGGCTGGATCCTTTAGGACATATTCACATGGCCAGCAAAATAGCCTGTTTGCTGGATATTTAGTTCATGATTTTTAAAAATCGCCCCAATGTATAATAGTTTTTATACTGTAATTCACATTTGAGCAATCCTCCTAGAAGTGAAACTTACAAGTCAAAGAGAATATACATTAGCATTTTGAAGGAATTTGGCAGATTCTTCTCCTTCCTGTAGGAAGCCTGATGGTGAAAGAGGCATCTTATAAGCAGGAAAACTGGAATTGGCTTACCCTTCCCGAGGGGGGCGGGATGGACAGAAGAAGGCTCAGTCCCCTGTGTCAGCTCAGGGCTACTGGTCACCAGCTTTGCTGTGTAACATCATATTTTAATTTGTTGAAGCTACTCTTCATTTTTTTTTCTCGCTGCTATAAAATGTCTTATTTCAAACTTGCTACCCAAGGGATCAAGGAAACAGTCATTTTCTCAAGTCCTAATGAAAGTGCCAACATTCAGCCAGACGTCCATCTCTGTGAATCAGCACAAATGGGCTGACAATTGCATAACCGACCGTTGAGATGTCTACAATGATGAACTTTATGAACTTATTCTCAAGTAATGACTGTAAATGTAAAGAAATGATACAATCTGCCCAATGAAAGAACAGAAAACAAAGCATCAGAAGGAGAACACTGTGAGCCGCTCGTATCTCGGGGGGGATGTGGTAGAGAACCTTGGATTTCTGCAGGTAGCGGGCATTCTTGTGGTGCTTATGGAGAATGAGTACCATGTAGACACTGGCCCAGCCCATCAGTCCCAGGAAGAGGAGATCTCGCAGGGCCATGAGAATGAGAAACATCCACTTCATTGTCTGGCTTGCTGGTAGGAAGTAACAGTACCTGCCACTTTGACCAAACTGTGAGTTGTTTAGGCTGTTGATGTTTTTCATGTAATAGAGTAAGTTCATGCTGAGCAAGGAATTGAGTATCCAAAGGAAGAGGAAAAAGGAAAGGGTACGGCATGTGGATGCTGGCTTGAAGCTGGCCCGCACGGAGGCTCTGGGGCTGATGGTGGTGGCCTGGACCACGGTGAGCAAGCTGGTGGTGCAGATCGACAGGCCTCGGGCCACCCTCTCCAAGTACACAAACGTTTTACAGCCTGTATCATCTGGGAAGTTTCTCAAACCAAAAATTTCTATTGTTTTTAACGTTACTTTGGAAAAAAGTATTATGATATTTGTGAAAGCCAAGTGGATGAGAATTAGATGTGTAGATTTCTTTTTCGTGTCCCAAAAGAAAATGCACATATAATTCACAAAAACAAAGATGTTCCCCGCAATGCCAGGTCCAATTGTAGAGAGCAGTAACGTTCCTTTAATAATCATCAGAAACATTTCTTACTTCATGGGCAGAAGGTCTTTGGCTCTAGCAAACACCTCTTGAAGAGAGCAACCGTAACGATGATACGTATCTGCAAAGAATAATGCCTATCAGAGGCCTTTTCTGGTGTATCAGGGACACTGAGCCATGGGTCACGATGAATGTAATGGAGCAGAGTTTTGTCCAAGAACTTTATACGGTCCTTCTGGGCACTCGCTATCAGTGAATCTATGTGGCCTGAAATACAGTCTTGGGGATGAGCATACGACAATCTAAATTTGCAACTAAGATTTTTTTGCTAGCAAAGACAACCTATGTGTTTGATAGTTTCTATATCCCAGATATTTTCAATCTCAGCATGTGCTGAAGTGAACTAAAATTCCCCCAACCTGATGTCAGCCTGTGTTTTCTACTTCGTCATATGATATTACCATCAGCTACCTCCAAAAAAATCTGGGTCTTCTTCTCAACCTCTCCACCTCCCCACGCCCCACAACAGGGACTGAATAACTCCTCCCGCTCCCACGTCTTTCACAGCTCACACACTCAGCCTGTCTCATCTGTGATCGTGCCCCTTCTTGTGTTCAGCATCCACCAAATACCTCCTTTTGATCAGTATAACAGTTTCCTGGCTTGTCTCCTGATTATTCCAATTTTTTTATCTTTGATGCATACACCTTCCTATTTCCAGACTTGCCTTTTAAAGCCCAAAATGATTCTGTGAGTTCATCCCTTACAAGTTTTCAATGGGTTTTCCTAGTTCTCAACATCAAATCAAACTGCATAGCCTTTTGAGATAGGACCCCAACTTTTAAAGCCTAATCGGCAGAAGACCTCCAGAAACAGTGTGTGGGCTGCATGAACCCAGACCTGACTTGATGCAGCCTGGGCAAGGGTCGGGGGGAGCTTGGAGTGCTGCCCGCAAGGGTCATTATAGGAGGTCAGAGTCCCACTGAGGAAACTGAGGAGACTCTATGGGAAGTCTGGGTAGGTTCAGGATGTGTTACTGTTTCCTTGGGGGGAGAAGGGGGGAGTAGGGAGTTAGGAAAAGACAATTAACAAGGAATGGGTGTTGTCAGGAAATGAGGGCAGCGTAGAATTGGGGATCCCTAATAATGGTGGAGTGAAGCCAGGTGGGGAGGGGCATCTTCGGTAAGAAAAGAGAAATCACTCAAACAAACAGTTGTGATGGCTTTTTAGCATTGCTGAATTACCCTGGAGAAACAATGTTTTCCGATAACTTAGCAGTCAGCTTTACCCACGTCGGTTTTCCCAACCTGGTAAACTGCAGAACTGACTCGATTGCTACCCGTCCAAACCTACTGTCAATCCTTCAGGCCTGGATAAAAGCTTACTCTTTCATCATAACCTAACCAATCTCATTTTTCACCTAGAAATTTATATAAAACTGCTGACAATTTCCCCCAAACAAAATAAACCAGGATGTTTGATTTAACTTCCAGGATTTGCATAGATTCTATATACTTGGGAAGACTTTTCCACAAGCCTTCACCCTGCTCCATATCCTACCAAGTTGTAACAATGTAATGACGTATAATCAGTACTTTCCTGTATAAAATGTTTCCATTTTTCTAGCCTTCTTTCCATCTTCCCCAAATTTCAAAGCTCTGAATCCTAATTGGGACCACGTTCTGTATCACCTCATAAATCACACGTCTTTCTTTCTAACTGAATAATAGGAACAATGTCAGAGGAGGGAGGGACGATACTCTCCCAGATTATTCTTTTGGAAATAGTCACGTAAACTGTTTTAAAAGCCACGCTTCACACTCAGGTCCTTGGGTGAAGCCCATTCTGGATCTAACACCCACAGGCTGAGCCAAGCCAGGGTGCCCCTCTCAGCTTGTTTCCTCCACTAAAAAATGAGATGGGTGCTTCCTGTGAGGGAAGACTATGGTAAAGTTACAGTGGACGACCTCGGGGCATTCACAACCTGGCAATTCTGAAGTAGGAATTTGCCAACAGCCTCTGTAGCTTTAATCCTCATGGCTTTTAATAGACGCCCCCATCCAGCTGGCATGGGGGGGAGAGGAGTTGACTTACACTCATGGTGTGATTGTTAATATTAGGATCTGGAGGCTTAAGGGCTGCTGCAGGAGGAAAACCTTCCAATTACACACATGCACTTGGGGGCTTTATAACACACTGGGGAAGACAAAGCTGGCTCATATGCAAAACACAGGACTGCACCAAAGGAGGGCTACAAATGTTATCACTGCTAGGATGCTGACACAGGCATAATGGAGGGGCCACGGAGCTGAAGGAAACAAAGCTGCTCCTGGAACAGGAAGCACTCTGACCCTTCTTGATTTCCGGATACAGAAAGCAGGCCCCTTCTGTGAGAGCCCACCCCAGAGCTCTCCCAGGGGACCACATCCTAAAGTCAGGACACAGTGCTCACACGTTTGTGGAGGCACATTTGCCGGACCTGGTCCCCATCATCTTTCTGGCCCTGGCCACATACCTTTGCAAGATCAGGAGTCCAGGGCTCAGGCTCACAGACTCTCTCACGACCTGCCTTCCTTAGAGAGAGAAGCAAGATGCTTGCTTTGTAGGGGAAGGTTCTCAGGCACAGGGAGTGAGACAAGAATGGATCAGGTGTGCTCGCCTGCCACCTGCCGTGTGGCCAAGCTCCTTGTTGCCCCTTCTGGCAGGTGAACCACCCCCCAAGCCATATTTGTACCCTCTGGATTGGAGGAGCTCTTGGCTAACATCGCCTGGAACCAAGACTTCACTTTTCAAAGTTGTCAGCGTGTCAGGGAGGAGAAAAGCCTCAGCACAATCTCAGTCCCTGAAGTATAGCTTTCCCTGTCTCTCCACAATTACAACAAGTGTTTGGCTCAGAGATGTTCTCCGTCTTAATTAGGTTTAATTATATTAATAGGAAGGATGTCCAGTGGGAAAACGAACAACCAGTGAGGTTTCTGGATCCAGCCTTTCCCATTTTCTGGCCTCTCCTCACCTGCCCTGAGTTCCAAAGCTGTGAATCAGAATGGGAACCAGCTCCCAGGCACATCGAAGTCCCCTCCCTTTCTGGAGGTTTTCCTTACACAGAGGGATATAAAAAGTTTTGGCTGGAGATTCTGTTTTCTGAGCACATCATAACCGTGGATCTAGAGGGACAAGAATCAGCATGCTCCTCCTGTGCACATGGGGTTTTAGTGGGGAAATGATTTTCCTCCTACCCTCTGAGTTCCAAGCTGGGATCCCCGTAATAAAAGACAGACAGATGAGAGAATAACAAGCAAGCATTTATTATCTCATGTACCTCATGTACACATGCAGATACCCAGAGAAAAATGAGTAACTCTCTGAGGTGGGTTGCAACTTGGGCTAAACAGCAATGTAATAAGGAAGGGGATGGGAGATGATAATTTTCCAGAAGTCGGGGAAGACAGGATCCTCACAGACACACAAAGCACAACACAGTCTTAGCAGATTAAATAGAAGGTGATCTCATCAGATGCATTGCAGTGCAATTCATAACACAAAAGAATAAAAGATTTTAAAGCAACCAGAAAAAAGATTTCTGAGGAAAGGATGTGCAAATTGACATAGATTTCTCAGAAGCAAAATGTAAAAGTCCGAAGTGATAAGATGTATTTTGAAACTGTTGGGGAAAAAGCTGCTGTCAACCCAGAGGGTTATACAAAGTAAATTTATCTTTCAAGAATGAGGATAAAATAAATATCTTATGAGATGAATTAAAACAGAGCAATATTGCCACTAACAAAGCTTTACTAAGGAATCTTCAAGTTCACACTTGAGGAATTACCACACACACACAAAAAAAACAAAAAACTAGGAGAGTTAAACTGTAAGTGAAAAAAAAAACGAAATTGGTAAATAGATAAACATAAGCAAATATTGCCAGTCTAAGAGGATAGTGATGCTGACAAATGATATCTCCTTTGTTGATTGAAAAGGTAGGAATTAAAATACTGGCTCCCGGGGCACCTGGGTGGCTCAGTCGTTAAGCGTCTGCCTTTGGCTCAGGGCGTGATCCCAGTGTCCTGGGATCAAGCCCCTCATCGGGCTCCCTCTACTGGGAGCCTGCTTCTTCCTCTCCCACTCCCCTGCTTGTGTTCCCTCTCTCACTGGCTGTCTCTCTCTCTATTGAATAAATAAATAAAATCTTTTAAAAAAATAAAAATAAAGTAAAATTAAATACTGGCTCCAAAGAGTTTAACAGGCAGAAGCAATTAGATGTAAAGTGTGTTAAAGTGTTGTAGTGCTTGGAGCAGGTTATGAAGTAGAGTAACTTCAGGCTCTTTAAAGTCAACCATACATGATGAAATTTTCCGTAATAAGCACACAAAGAACTGAAGAAATGTATACCACACGGCTGAGTAGAGGAGAAAAACAGTACAATAAAGGGTGGAATCAGAAAAACTGATTCCAAAACTGATTTAAAAATGTAATAAAAAAAGACAATGAAGAAGAAACGATAAACACAAATATGGGAAAATAAAACCAAAGAGATGTTGAATACAAATCAAGTCTATCCGTACATCCTATAACAACAGGTAATGCCAAAGCATCTTTACTCAGGAACCAGCAGATCTCTAGAAACAAACCTGTAGGCAGAATAAATCTGATTTGTTAGTCAAGAAGTAGAGGGAGGACATTCCAGAGGAACAGTGGAATGGTCTGTCATATAAGTGAAAGAGATGAAGCATCTTTTGTAATCTTTGGGGTTCTGCCGAAGGATGCTGAGTGGGGATTCAGGGAAGAAGGACTGGTTAATGTTTCTAAGGTGGGATTAGTGATAGGAGAAGCCAGCATTAAGTAAGAATTGGGGACAATTATGAGTCCAAAGTGGTTTAGCAATTGAGTATTCCCAGTAACAGATCTATCCAAACTCGTTTAGGGTATCATTGGTATGAAAGTAGTAGTCATTCCAAAGGGGGCATTTACAGTGTTTTTCATCTGCTCCCTGACCTTGGAGGAAAGGGTGCCCTGTTCGTTTTGCAGCCTACTTTATCCGTATATGTTCTCTCAGCCTGATAAATGCTTTTTTTTTTTTTTTCCTTTTTCAGTATGAGCTGATTTTCACTCTTTCAGTCTGGGAGAGATTTTACTCTTTCAAACAAACATTTATATAATGCTTTACAAATATTCAATAATTTAATTTTACTACCCTTGTTTCATTGCTGACAAAGCAACAAGTAAGTAAATCACTTTCCCAAGGTCTCAGAGCTAGCAATTAATTGAAGTAGGCATCAAACTCAGGAAAAGTAATTCCAGAGGCCATAGATCAAACTATTATTTTTTGCTGCCTATGAATATTGTACTATAGGAAACAAGATATTTTTTTACTTTTCTTCTTCTTTTTTTTAAATTATGTTACATTAGTCCCCATACAGTACATCATTAGTTTTTGATATAGTGTTCCATGATTCATTGTTTGCATATAACACCCTGTGCTCCATGCAATACGTGCCCTTCTTAATTCCCATCACTGGGCTAACCCATCCTCCCCCCCCCCCCCCCGCTCCCTCCCTTCTGAAACCCTCAGTTTGTTTCCCGGAGTCCATAGTCTCTCATGGTTCTTCTCCCCCTCTGATTTCCCCCCCTTCATTCTTCCCTTCCTTCTCCTAATGTCCTCCATGCTCTTCCTTATGTTCCACATATGCGTGAAACCATATGATACTGCTATTTTCCCCCTTCAAGAGGCCTACCCAACACATAATGACAGATCAGGTTAACAGTAAGATTGTGGAATAAGATACCTTGACTTATAAAAACACTAAGAATGTAGGAAAACCGATGTTAATGCAAGACAAAGCAACGAAGACAAGAAAGCATTACTGCAACCAGAGAGGGTTTCTATGTCGTGACAAAATGTCCAAATCATATAATAAAATAATTCTCAACTGTGTATACTTGTTAACACAATCTTAAAATGTATAAAACAAAAGCGATAGAACTACAGGGAGAAATTTACATACCTACCAGCATAAAACTTCAACTTTTTCACTTACTGATAGGTAAATAATACCAGAAATCAGTAAAAACATTTAGAACAACATAATTAATCATTTAAAACATGCATAGACTCTTACATCCTAAAATTAAAGAATATATGTGTTAAGAAGGTGTACAAAACACTGTGGGGCCATAAGGTCTCAAAAATATTTTAAAAACATAGTTAAAAAATAAAAGTATAGTTAAAACTGTATTATCTGAAAAAATACAGTTAATTTAGAAATAAATATCAAAAGGTAAAACATAATATTTCCCTGCTTTATTTTCATTGATCACATATGGAAACATTCCCAAACAATATACACTTATATTTGCTTGTTTGAAACTCTATTAAAATTGTACCTTGCAGTTCAACCTGGAGTTTTCTTCAGTGAATTCCTCATGTCCACATCTTCTCTAGGCCTGTTTAGGAGCTCTGCAACCGTAGACATTGGGGTCGAGAAGATACCCGCACAGTCACGCACACGGTACTGTGGAGGGAGCACAGCTGTTATACTGAGGGACTCTGAAAGCTGAACAAAAACATGTAGGTGAGGGAAGCGTGCCCCCTCTGCAGCCCCCGGGGCAGGACGGGGTTGAGACTGGGTTCCCAAGGAGACGCGTGGAGTCCTTCCAGAGCAGGGGGAAGCCCCCACAGGCTCTACACGCCAATTCCTCGGTGCGGGATCCCCAGTCCTCGGCTCCCCTCCTTCCACTAACGCCTGCCTGACTCAGCCGCCCTCCCCGGCTCAGACAGAGCCCGGCAGCCCAGCGCCCTCGTCCACGGCCACGGCTGCCCGGCCACTCAGAAGGGAGGGGTAGAGCCCGGGGAAGGGTTATTTCAGCCGGTGGGTGTTGCTGGGGGGTGGTGAATTTCCAGATGAGCTCCGCACCTCTGCTTTCTTGGACGGACAACTGAGAAAGGAGCCGTCTCTGTAAGTGGCCTTAGGGACCCAGAAGAACTTGAGCGCAGGCTCACGGACCGCACTCAGAGCCGGCCGGCCACGGCTGGGGCCTTGAGCTCCCACCGCCGCCCACACGGTTCCGCAGTGAACGTATAAACGAGATGAGCATAGTAAGAAGGCCGATTGTGCGAACTGGTTCGTGTGCACCTAGCCAGCACTCAGAAGTCCCCCTCCGGCCTCTTTCTAGACACTTCTTTCGTGGGTAGCCAGGATTCTGACCCCGCGCTCCGAGATCTGGTACCATCAGCGGAGAGTGGACTTGGCAAATATTCAGGACGTGTCCACTCGTGATCCTCACGTGCTTCCGCTGGAGCTTTGGTGGTGAGCGCAGGGGTGGGGGGGACGGCAGGAGGCCCTAACACGGGCAAGGGGAGCTGGGCCTCTCTGGCACGTGCCGGCTAAGCGCTCATCCCTGCGCTGCGTCGTGCTCAGGACTGCAGTTCACGAGAATTGGCATCAGGATGTTTCCGGGCTCAGCAAATTGCAGAGCATGAGGGAGAGCGGAGGGTGTGCCCGGGGATCGGCGTGGTGCAGAAGCAGCCCTGTACGCCTGGCAAAGCCAGAACTTGTGACATTGACCTTGTGAGCTCAGTGAGTCCCCCATGAGCACAGGGACTCAGGGGAGTATAGACAGGACCTGGCTGGTGCGGCTCTGCCACAACCTCCCCCGCCTCCCCCACACACACCCCAGAGCAGGGCTGCCCAGAGTCGCCCAGGTGAGCACAGCTCACAGCCCTGGACAGCCACTGTCTGTGGCTCGGGGGCAGGGTTGGTGAGGGGCAGGCGTGAGGGACCAGTCAGAGCTCTTCTGTCCCTGGTGCAGGACCAAGTGCCAGGACCCAGGGAGAGACAGCTGACCATTTCACAGCCCATCCAGAGACATCTGCTCCTGTCTGCTGTGGGAGGGGCTGTTGTGCAGCAGCAGGCTCGATGCGCTGTGCCCAGAGCTGCCCCTGGGAAGCTGGTCTGGGTCTTCGGAGAAACAAACACCAAGACACAACTCAATTTGCAGGGAAGTGGTCAGGGCACTTGCCTGAGAGAAAATGGGGAGGGAGCCAGGAAGGCTGAAGAGCCAGCTGATGAAGTGGCAGGTGTGATCCTGAGGGAAGGGTAGTCAGTAGAAGGTCGCGGGGAATTGTCCTCGACCAGCTTCCAGCCTGAGTAGAGTTGAGCAGGGGAGCTCAGGAGCTAAATTTGGCCATAAGCAGAATCCTAGGAACACCTCCAAACTCATTTGAAGAGACTAGCATAACTTCGATACCAGCATCGAAAAAGGACATTGCAAGATAAGAAAATCACAGGCTAAGGTTGCTCATCAGTGTGGATGCAAAAGTTATGAACAAAATATTAGCAAGTACAACCCAGCAAGGTATAAAAGGATAATATTTATTCCAGAAATTCCAGAAGACCTTAATATTCAATCAATCAAGGAATATAATGAATCTCATAAAGACAACAAAGGGAGAAAATACATGCGTTCCTTTTAGTAGAACCGTGAACACACGTGACGAAGACCAACATCCAGTCGTTAAAAATATAAATAAACCTTCTCCAGAGAATTATAATAGAAGGTAAGTTTCTTCATTTGACCAAGATTAAAACAGGAAAACCACAGTTAACATCATATTCAATGCAGAAATTTCAAATGCTTATCTCTGAGATCAGAAACGAGACACATGTTTATCATCATCATTTCTACTCAGCATTATTCTGGAGATTGTAGCCATTATCAGAAGGTGAGAGAAGAAAGAAAGAAAGAAAGAAAGAAAGAAAGAAAGAAAGAAAGAAAGAAAGAAAGAGGAAGGAAGGAAGGAAGGAAGGAAGGAAGGAAGGAAGGAAGAAAGAAAAGAAAGAGAGAGAGAGAGAAAGAAAGAAAGAAAGAAAGAAAGAAAGAAAGAAAGAAAGGAGGGAAAGAAGGAAGGAAGGGAAAGAAGGAAAGAAAGAAAAAGAAAGAAAATGGACTGAAATAAGTAAAATATTCTTTAGACACCATTAATAAAACTGTGTGTGCAGAAAACTTGGAAGAGTGAAAAAGAAATAAAATCAGCAAGTTCAGTGGATGGAAGGTCAATATAAAAATAATTGCCTTCTACATATTAACAATAAATAATGGAAAGAATTACTAGAAATTTAAAAATCAAATATATAAGAAAAAACAAAAAAATAATTCTCCACTAAACACTATAAAACACTGGTATACACAAAAGCTAAATAAATGTATAAGAAGCCCATGTTCATGGAAAGAAAAACTCATTACGTTTAAGGTGTCAATTCTCCCCAAATTCTTCTTTCAAATTGAAGTAGAGTTAAATGCCTAATCACTAAACTCTACTTCTGAAATGAATAATACACTATATGTTAATTAATGAATGTAAATTAAAAAACAAAAAACACTAAAGTATACTTGACACACACTGTTCCCTTAGTTTCAGGGGTAAACATAGTGATTTGACAACTCTATGTGATACGCCGTGCTCACCACGACTGTACCTACCATCCGTCACCACACAACACTATCACAATACCATCGGCTATACTCCCTGTGCTGTGCCTTTTATTCCTGCGACTTACTCATTTTATAACTGGAAGCCTGTACCTCCTGCCCCCCTTAGCCATTTTGTCTACTTCCCATCCCACTCCCCTGTGGCAAACATCAGTTTGTTCTCTGTATTTCTGGACCTGTTTCTGGTTTTTGTGTGTTTCTTCGTTCATTTATTTTGTCTCTGAGGTTCCACTTGTAAGAGAGATATATGGTATTTGTCTTTCTCTGTCTGATATATTTCACCTAGCATAATACCCTCTAGAAGACCATTGATGTTGTCACAAATGTCAAGATTTCAATCTTTTTATGGCTCAGTAATATTCCATTGTAGACAGACCTCATCTTCTTTATCCATTCTTCTATTGATGGACACAGGTCGCTTCCAGATTCTGGATAATGTCAGTATTGCTGCCATAAACATAGGGGTGCACATATCTTCCCCAAATCATTCTTAAGTCGCAGTGCAATTTGCATCAATATCTCAAAGTGTGTGTGTGTGTGTGTGTGTGTGTGTGTGTGTGTGTGTGTGTGTGTAAACTAGGAGGCTTATCCGAAGTTTCCCTGAAACTATAAAGGACCTACTATAAGCGGATAATAGAGACACCAGCAGATAATATCAATCCCTGTTATAAATCTATAGTAATAAGGCAAGATACTTTTGTTACAAGAATAGGTAAACTGATCAGTGGAACAAGATACTGAGTCCAGCATCTGCTGAGCAGAGAGCCCGATGTGAGTCTCCATCGCCGGACCCTGAGATCATGACCTGAACCGAAGGCAGATGCTTAACTGACTGAGCCATGCAAGTGTCCCTGGACCCCTTTTGTTTTAAAAACCATAGATAAGGGCTCAAAACTACCCCATATTATAACACTGTTCCCTTGCTTAAAGATTTAGATAGACAAGAAAACCAAACCATGGCTACACAAAATTTGGGACAAGCCATTGGGGATGTTACTCAACAGTTCCCCAGTGTTCTCATCAGGGAAACTAATTTTCCATATTAAAAAAAAAAAGAAAACTTACAAATGCTTCAGATTGGACATTTAGAGTAATTTTGCAAATTTCAGAAAAATTTAATTCCTCACCTAAATGTTCATCCGCCCATATTTATAAAGCAAACTCAAGGCTGCAAATCTGGGAACTGATTGCTCCTTCCATTAATACATGGAATTTAGGAGGAGTCACTGGACCTAGGTAGAAATAAAAATGTGTGCCCATCAAGGGAAAGATGGTAAGAAGAATGAAGAAAAGGTTCATCCATCACCAACAAGTGATGCCTAATCAGGATATATCCTAGATAAACACGTAGATAGAGAATACAGCTCTGAGTTCTGTGCTGACCACAAGCTACCCCTGGGGTGACAGGAGTCCTACTGTGTGCATGGGGCAGGGGGCAAGGTGGAGAGAGGAGGAACGAATTTGAACATAAACTTCCTCATTTTAACTTTCAAGGAAAATTTAACAGATACATTGTTAGCAAATGCCTCCGTTTTTTAAATACTAGTTTGTCTTAAACTCTTCCAAAGAGCAATCAAAGAAAAGGAGGTGTCCTTGGAGACATTCACCTTGTTAATTACTTACAGGACTGGTGAATGTCAGGGAAGCACAAAGCTCTCCCCTGGGTTTTTCAGTTGCACCACCCAGATCATGATGACCCAGACCTGCCCTAGGGATGAGCTAGAGATTCTGACTCATGCAGTTCCGCGCCAAGAAATGCACATGTGGTCCATGTGCATAAGCCACTCTGTCCTGGTTTTTCCTCAAGACTGAGAAAGATTTGTCTTTTTCTCACACCGAACATACATAGCAAGGATTTCTTGACTGTCTTTCTAGAACTTCTTCTTGAATGTCCACAAATACTCTCTGACATCGGTCTTATTTTCATTGTCATTTTACGGAAGAGAAAGCGTAGCAATACAGAGAGGCCAAGAGAATCACCAAATGTCTCCCATCGGTTGTGACTTAGCTAGCGTGGGGGCCAAGGGCAGGTCGCCCCAAGGTGTGCAACTTTGGCGTACTGATTATTTTAGATAAAACATACTTAAGAGACAGCCTGTGTAACCAGGACTCTCAGACCTTTCCCCATCCCCCTGAAAGCGGGAAATCAGTCTTCCAGAAAGGTATCTTTCCTGTACCAGGAGGTAAAGACACATCCTTATCCACCAGAGAGAGGAAATGTTGAGCTGAGAAGCTGTACAAACACCCCGTATCACTTTCGACTCATTACTACCCCAGCCTAAATTCGGTTTAGAATTTCTTATTCATCGAAGATCCCAAAGTTGTTTTCTTTGTCCTGTCAAATCCTTACAGATTTATTGTCTCTTTGTCTGAAGAGTATAAAAACCACTTGCCTTGGTCATTTCTTTGGGTCCCAATTTCATTATTGGGTCTGTAGGTGCATGTAATACAACTTTGGTGTTTTTTTCTCCTGTTAATCTGTCTCCTGTCGATTTCATTCTTACACCATCTGGAAGAATTGGAAGGGTGCAAGGAAGTACTTTCCCTCCCCTACACTGGGAATCCATGGAATCCACGTGAAACCCCGTAGCTGCCACCAATGGCATGACTCCCAGTAGAAGGAGAGGTGGAGGGACACACATGTAGATGCAGAGAGAAAGGTATGGGCAGAGGCTCGGGGACACGGGAGTCATGCTGAGGGGAAACACACTGAAAGACAGACTGACCAGAAGGACACATACCAAACAGGGGAAGGGAGCCACGGTCGGTAGTGAGGAGCTTATGCTCTTGTGTCAGACTCTCTGGGTTCATCCTCGATTCAGCCATTTATTACCTATGGGTGTTGGAGAAAGATAATTAGAAACAAAATCTCCTGCCAACCCACGAGATTCTCTACAAAAGTAAAAGAGAAGGAAAACACTTTCATTATTGAAAAAGCATTAACCATAATGTGATGTGCATCACAGCCAATCCGCTAGAGAGATTGCAAGAACAGGGGGGAAGCTCGTTGTTTATATAGCCAAGCAGATACAATGCCTTACATACATGTTCTCAAGATAATAATAGCTCGCCCTCAAGTCAGAAGTCTTGACAGGGCCATTTGTCACACAGAGTGCATCCTAAATTCATCTGGTTCGGGTGACACTGTGTAAACGAATTGGCTTTATCCAACGAGATAAGAAGTTCCTCGAGCTTGATGACAGGATACACCTTTGCCATTTGGAATCAGGTCCTCCTGGAAGTTGGGCTCCTAATCTCCCATAGAACGTGGGAGACAGGGACCCTATCTTCTTTCAGGATGACATTGCAAAGGTGGCTCCCAGGTCCTTGAAAAAAATACTCTTGGGTTGCAAAACTGGGAAGAGCTTTATTTAGCTTTGTGGGAAAATTACATACATCTCAAAGGGGCCGAGAAAAAATTTACAAGTTGTTTTTTTGGGGGGGGGGTTAGTTGTGTGTTTTTGTTGTTTTTTTTTTTAAAGAGAACACTCTAAGAAAAGGGAGAGTGGGAAATCTCTCTTTTGCTCCAGGGAAGATGACGGTTTCTTTCTTTTGCCCTTAGAAGTTTCATTGGGCAACTCAGGCAATCTGTCTGTGCCTACATGTCCTCATTCAAAGTGGGGGCGAAAACAGTACTCACTGTTTTCCCTCAAAGGGATTTTTTCATGTGTTACACAAGTATTTTTAGCAGGTTCCGGGTGCAGCTGTAGATAATGTTAAAAAAGAAAATATTCAATGACCCTTGTTCAAGGTGGTCAGGCAGACTTGATTCAGGAGCACAGTGGACAGCATAGGGAGACATTGCAATGGGATTTTACACGGATGGAGGGACAAACGGCTCAATTCAGAACACAGCATGGCCAAGTGGGAACTTAGAGCCAAGTGGCACAAGGGGGCTCAGCGGAGGATTAAAAATTACTAAGAGAAAATGTCAGGGCTTAGGACTTCTGACTTTGCTGACCCATCAGGATTCTTCCGCAGACAGGCCAGGGTGCGTGGATATCACCTGGGAGGCAAAGGGGGACCAGCAACCTGAGTGGATGGGGGGTGGGGGAGCTGACTTGGCAGGGTTCTTGCTAAAACTAGATTTTGCAAGAGAGCACACATAGGAGTCTAGGAGAAGGTTGAGGGGCCTGATTAAGTTTTGGTCAAGTAAAGAATTTTTGACAATATGTGGACAGAGGCCCACAGAAAATGAGGGGAAATCATGACTTTTCAGACTAGCTCATTGCTGCTCTCATGTCGTGAAAAATAATGTTAATCTCACATCTAATCTCAACCCTTTGCTCATTTTTATTCCTACTCCTTTGCATCAAGGATGGGAAAGTTCATTCTTGGGGTAGAATGTTCTCTAGATGATAGAAGTTGGGGTTGATGAAGCTCTGTACGGCAGAGTGATCTGTAACAACAAAAACAGGAGTCCTTCCGGTTTCCCAGTTCCATTTGCCTTTTAATAGACAAGGAATGAAACAATCCCTGGCAGGGCCCTGGGTGGCTCAGCCTATTAGACATCTGCCTTCGGCTTGGATCACGATCCCTGTCTGGTCTCCCTGCTCAGCGGGGAGCCTGCTTCTCCCTCTGCCTCGCTCTCCGCCCCTCCCCCCACTTGTGCTCTCTCTGTCTCACAAATAAAGAGAAAACCTCTTTTTTAAGAACAAAAACAAGCAGAGAAAATGAACCACTTGCAGAAGAGATCTCTCACCCCCTGAAGGCAGCAGAATATGCTACCCCAAAATATGCCATTTTGGTACATTGATTATGTTGAGCTATGGGCACCTGGAAAATAGGAAAGCAAGGAGAGGTGTCCTCAAAACTCCCCTAATCTGCTTCAAGACAGATTCTCCAAAAGACCTCAATTGTCACAAATCACCTCCATAGGAGTTCATTAACCAGGGAAGATTGGCTCTTATCACAGGAGAGGAGAGGAGAAGTGGGCACCACACCCAGGCAAACTTTGTCACAAACTATCTTACCTCCCAGTTATGCTTGGGATGCCCATTCATCTTTCACAAACATCATTTACTTTCTCCTCAAAGAACCACAACCCTAATACCTATCTCTATGAAAATGGTGTTTACCCAAATTCCACCCACCTCAGAGAGTTTACTCGTTTTTCTCTGGGTATCTGCATGTGTACGTGAGGTACACGTGATAATAAATGCCTGCTTGTTCTTCTCGTGTCCGTCTGTGTTTTATTCCAGAGATCCCAGCTTGGAACTCAGAGGGGAGGAGGAAAATCATTTCCCCACTAAAACCCCACGTGCACAGGAGGCGCATGCTGATTCTTGGCTCTCCAGATCCATGGTTGTGACTGCTCAGAAAACAGAATCTCCAGCCATCTCTTGTTATATCCTCGTGCATAAAGAAAACCTCCAGAAAGAAAGGAAAGAGACTTCGATGTGTCTGGGAGCTGTGGCCAGGAAATGGGAAAGGTTGGATCCGGAAACCTCACTAGTTGTTCATTTTCCCACCGCACACCCTTCCTATTAATATAATTAAACCTAATTAAGACGGAGAACATCTCTGAGCCAAACACTTGTTGTAATTGTGGAGGGACAGGGAAAGCTATACTTCAGGGACTGAGATTGTGCTGGGGCTTTTCTCCTCCCTGACACGCTGACAACTTTGAAAAGTGAAGTCTTGTTTCCAGGCGACATTAGCCAAGAGCTCCTCCAATCGAGAGGGTACAAATATGGCTTGGGGGGGCGGGTGGTTCACCTACCACAAGGGGCGACAAGGAGCTTGGCCACACAGCAAGTGCCAGGTGAGCACACCTGACCCATTCTTGTCTCACTCCCTGTGCCTGAGAACCTTCCCCTACAAAGCAAGGACCTTGCTTCTCTCTCTAAGGAAGGCAGGCCGTGAGAGAGTCTGTGAGCCCGAGCCCTGGACTCCAGATCTTGCAAAGGTATGTGGCCGGGGCCAGAGAGATGATGGGGACCAGTTCCGGCAAATGTGCGTCCACACACGTGTGAGCACTGTGTCCTGACTTCAGGATGTGGTCCCCTGGGAGAGCTCTGGGGTGGGCTCTCACAGAAGGGGCCTGCTTTCTGTATCCGGAAATCAAGAAGGGTCAGAGTGCTTCCTGTTCCCAGGAGCAGCTCTGTTTCCTTCAGCTCCGTGGCCCCTGCATTATGCCTGTGTCAGCATCCTAGCAGTGATAACATTGGTAGCCCTCCTTTGGTGCAGTCCTGTGTTTTGCATATGAGCCAGCTTTGTCCTCCCCAGTCTTACAAAGCCCCCAAGTGCATGTGTGTAATTGGAAGGTTTTCCTCCTGCAGCAGCCCTTAAGCCTCCAGATCCTAATATTAACAATCACACCATGAGTGTAAGTCAACTTCCCCCCCACATGCCAGCTGGATGGGGGCGTCTATTAGTAGCCATTAGGAGTAAAGCTACAGGGGCTGCTGGCAAATTCCTGCTTCTGAGTTGCCAGGTTGTGAATGCCCCGAGGTCGTCCACTGTAACTTTACCATAGTCTTCCCTCACAGGAAGCACCCATCTCATTTTTAGTGGAGGAAACAAGCTGAGAGGCGCACCCTGGCTTGGCTCAGCCTGTGGGTGTTAGATCCAGAATGGGCTTCACCCAAGGACCTGAGTGTGAAGCGTGGCTTTTACAACAGTTTACGTGACTATTTCTAAAAGAATAATCTGGGAGAGTATCGTCCCTCCCTCCTCTGACATTGTTCCTATTATTCAGTCAGAAGGAAAGACGTGTGATTTATGAGGTGATACAGAACGTGGTCCCAATTAGGATTCAGAGCTTTGAAATTTGGGGAAGATGGAAAGAAGGCTAGAAAAATGGAAACATTTTATACAGGAAAGTACTGATTATACGTCATTACATTGTTACAACTTGGTAGGATATGGAGCAGGGTGAAGGCTTGTGGAAAAGTCTTCCCAAGTATATAGAATCTATGCAAATCCTGGAAGTTAAATCAAACATCCTGGTTTATTTTGTTTGGGGGAAATTGTCAGCAGTTTTATATAAATTTCTAGGTGAAAAATGAGATTGGTTAGGTTATGATGAAAGAGTAAGCTTTTATCCAGGCCTGAAGGATTGACAGTAGGTTTGGACGGGTAGCAATCGAGTCAGTTCTGCAGTTTACCAGGTTGGGAAAACCGACGTGGGTAAAGCTGACTGCTAAGTTATCGGAAAACATTGTTTCTCCAGGGTAATTCAGCAATGCTAAAAAGCCATCACAACTGTTTGTTTGAGTGATTTCTCTTTTCTTACCGAAGATGCCCCTCCCCACCTGGCTTCACTCCACCATTATTAGGGATCCCCAATTCTACACTGCCCTCATTTCCTGACAACACCCATTCCTTGTTAATTGTCTTTTCCTAACTCCCTACTCCCCCCTTCTCCCCCCAAGGAAACAGTAACACATCCTGAACCTACCCAGACTTCCCATAGAGTCTCCTCAGTTTCCTCAGTGGGACTCTGACCTCCTATAATGACCCTTGCGGGCAGCACTCCAAGCTCCCCCCGACCCTTGCCCAGGCTGCATCAAGTCAGGTCTGGGTTCATGCAGCCCACACACTGTTTCTGGAGGTCTTCTGCCGATTAGGCTTTAAAAGTTGGGGTCCTATCTCAAAAGGCTATGCAGTTTGATTTGATGTTGAGAACTAGGAAAACCCATTGAAAACTTGTAAGGGATGAACTCACAGAATCATTTTGGGCTTTAAAAGGCAAGTCTGGAAATAGGAAGGTGTATGCATCAAAGATAAAAAAATTGGAATAATCAGGAGACAAGCCAGGAAACTGTTATACTGATCAAAAGGAGGTATGTGGTGGATGCTGAACACAAGAAGGGGCACGATGACAGACGAGACAGGCTGAGTGTGTGAGCTGTGAAAGACGTGGGAGCGGGAGGAGTTATTCAGTCCCTGTTGTGGGGCGTGGGGAGGTGGAGAGGTTGAGAAGAAGACCCAGATTTTCTGGAGTTGGCTGATGGTAGTATCACATGAGGAAGTGGAAAAACACAGGGTGACATCAGGTTGGGGGAATTTTAGTTCACTTCAGCACATGCTGAGATTGAAAATATCTGGGATATAGAAACTATCAAACACATAGGTTGTCTTTGCTAGCAGGGAGCCAGAAACCAAACTCTAGATTGCAAATTTAGGTTTTGTATTCTTATTCCCAATGTAGCATTTGTAGCTACACAGAATAATCTACCAAGAGTGCTCCCAGGGAAAGGAATAGAGTTCTTTGTACAAAAATCGGCTCTATTACATATATCCTGACTGTCCTTTATATGCCCTTTGATATGAACTATTCTTTGCACATGCGTATCATCATTACTCTTGTTTTCTTCAAAGGTGCTTGCTGGAGTCAAGTTTTTCTGTCCATGAGGTAAGAAATGGTTTCGAGCAATATCAAGGGACCAATGTTTCTCTTTCTCAGTCTACCTGGCATTGTGGGGAACATCTTTGTTTTTGTGAATTACATGTGCGTTTTCTTTTGGGACACTAAAAAGAAATCTCTACATCTAATTCTCATCCACTTGGCTTTCACAAATATGATACTACTTTTTTCCAAAGTAACGTTAAAAACAATAGAACGTTTTGGTTTGAAAAACTTCCCAGATGATGCAGACTGTAAAACGTTTGTGTACCTGGAGAGGGTGGCCCGAGGCCTGTCGATCTGCACCAGCAGCTTGCTCACTGTGGTCCAGGCCACCACCATCAGCCCCAGAGCCTCCGTGCGGGCCAGCTTCAAGCCAGCATCCACATGCTGTACCCTTTCCTTTTTCCTCTTCCTTTGGATACTCAATTCCTTGCTCAGCATGAACTTACTCTATTACATGAAAAATGTCAGCAGCCTAAACAGCTCACAGTTTGGTCAAAGTGACAGGTACTGTTACTTCCTACCAGTAGGCCAGACAGTAAGATGGATGTTTCTCATTCTCATGGCCCTGCGAGATTTCCTCTTCCTGGGACTGATGGGCTGGACCAGTGTCTACATGGTACTCATTCTCCATAAGCACCACAAGCATGCCCGCTACCTACAGAAACCCAAGGTTCTCTACCACATCCCCCCCGAGATACGAGCGGCTCACAGTGTTCTCCTTCTGATGCTTTGTTTTCTGTTCTTTTATTGGGCAGATTGTATTATTTCATTATGCGTAAATTCCTCCTTAGACAGTACTTCTTTTGTATTAATGATCCGAGAATTTCTAGCTGTTGGTTATGCCATTCTCAGCCCATTCATGCTGATGCACAGAGATAGACATGTGGCTGAATGTTTTGCACATTTACGAAAACTAGGAAAATATCTGTTTTGTCACTGATCCTTTTATTAAGAGTGTTTGAAATAACTATTAGTTTTGCTATGCTGTGTTTAAAAATAAAAAAAAGGTACAGGTAACGTGAACGTGGAACAAATACGTTAAAGATGTAATGAAACTTGTTCTCATACAAAAAGCTGGGGACCTTGGGCCCTGACCTGACACAGGAGACCATGAACAGGGACTCAGTTATCTTGTTTTCCATCCTGTCACCCTCAAGAAGTAGCTTCAATTCTCATGTTGGTACGATGGCTCCTTCACTATCAAGACTCCAGGAGTAACAAGCAAGAAAACAATTTGGACAACTTTATCAAAATTACGAGAGCATTTACCGTACCCAGTAATTCCACTTCTAAGACCTGATCCTATAATTGCCATTGTTCATGTGAGAATTACAGTAGAAAATATTATACATTGCAGAGTTGTTTTTTCAGAAATAACTTAATATCCAGCCAAAGAGTTTTGTTTCCTAGTTATTTGAAAACATCCATCCATACACAAATATCGATCCTTACAAAGGGATTTTATGAAATTTATGAAAGAATGAGCAAGTTCAAATGTTCGCAGAGGGTGTGACATTCCTGGCAAATTTTTATCAGTGAAAGAAAAGCAATTGCAGAACACTGGTGTCAAACGGAGTAGAATATATTTAATTTGACATTATGGACATGAAGACTCTCTGGAAGAATTAAAAAACTGTAAGAATGGTTTCCTATTTTGAAAAACACCAGGTAAATGGAGGCTGTGTAGGCAGAAGTTCATTTTACATCTCTCTATATTTTCTGATTTGCTAAACATGTAAATGTATCTTTTTTTTTTTTTAGATTTTTATTTATTTGAGAGAAAGAGAGATAGTGAGAGAGAGAGAGAGAGAGCACAAGTAGGGGGAGAGGGAGAGGCAGGCTCCCTGCAGAGCAGGGAGCCCAATGTGGGGCTAGATCCCAGGACCCTGACTTGAGCCATAGGCAGACGCCTAACCGACTGAGCCACCCAGGCGCCCCAGTGAATGTATCTTTTTAAATCAATAAATAAGCTAAGTTTGAAACCAATATGGGGGTTTGTCTAGACATCATTTCTGAGTGCTATGGTCCCCCACAATGCAATCAGTCTCTGTATTATCAAAGAGCACAAAATAATCTGGCTTTACATTAACGTCAATGAAGAATTTAGTTCTTAATTTCTTAAATCAGAAATACTCATAGGTATGTGCGTACTGTGTATGCTTCTGGCAATAGTATGTCTGATGAAGCCATCTTGAAAACCATCCGATCCTTCTTTATTTATTACATATGTTTATAGTATAAAAATCTTAGAATTGATGTAAATAGGCTTTCCCTACTTTTTTAAGAATCTCTTTACCTTAGTTCAGTTGTGTTTATGTATGCGTGTGGGTATTTTATTCCTGGACTAAACAACGGTAATTACCTACTTCTTTTTGGCTTCATTATACCATGTCCCCACAGCCTTAATAACCTATTTCTGTTATTATGTTATACTGGAATTTTTTTGAAAGCTTATTGTCCTCACAGTGTTGTGGGTGCCTGAAGGCTCCAGAACGGAGCATTTCATGAGCTTGGAGTCTTCCCAGATCTGTGTAGAGCACAGGAAGCTGAGAGTCTTGACCAGCTGTCCAAAGTCAAGCCCGTGGGGTGGAAGGAGGACCCCGAGGTCGCAGCAGGAAATGAGCTCGGGCCCACCTCGGGGAGGCGTCTGTGTTGCACGTGCTCCTCTCGCCCATTCCTCGTGATCTCCAGAGCATCCTACTTCTGTCCCTTCCCTCGCTGCTCCCACGAGCTTGAAGGAGACATTTGGTCTTTCGGTGGAAGCCATCCATTGCGACACGCCCCACCACTGCCCAGTCCCTCAGCAACCCCCCCACCCCGACACTTTCAGTGACTGGTTTTGGATTTAGCCCCCAGGCCAGCCTCTGAGACTGACGAGGGCAGGAGACTTTGTTCACGCAGTCATCACCAGGCAATCTTCTGCCTTCAAGGAATATTTACTGAAGACATGAGAGTAACTGGAGGAGTTCAAATGCATGTCATCCCGGATGAGTAAGTAATGCCACACAAAGTTCTCCTCCAGTTACTCCTTGGGACAAGCATTAAAATCTGCAGAGAAATGAGAAGGATAAGAACCATTTGTATGGGGTTGAGGGCAGAAGGACGAACACTGAGGAGAAATTGGGAAAGGCAGGTGCAGTCGGCTGGAACCCCCACTTCCAGGTGTAAAAACACACAGCCCTGTCGCACCACCATAAAATGGCAACCTGTGTATTCCTTTCACCAAAAGGGTCACCATAAAATGGAGTACCTTTGTGTGCGAGGGAAGTATTTTCCTTCTATTGGTTTTCCACAGACCACTCGATTCTGTGAAGCCAACTGTTTGGGCAAAGAGTCCTATGTTCAGATTTTCTTTCCCATTAATGCAGTTTCTTTTTCTCTCCATTAGAAATAACCCAAAACTCTAGGGGCGCCTGGGTGGCACAGCGGTTAGGCGTCTGCCTTCGGCTCAGGGCGTGATCCCGGCGTTGTGGGATCGAGCCCCACATCAGGCTCCTCTGCTATGAGCCTGCTTCTTCCTCTCCCACTCCCCCTGTGTTCCCTCTCTCGCTGGCTGTCTCTATCTCTGTCAAATAAATAAATAAAATCTTAAAAAAAAAAAAAAAAGAAATAACCCGAAACTCTAAGTATATTCACAGGCGGGCCTATGAGGTTTTCGGTGGTTCCTGAGCTAGGCGGTGTGGAAGAGGTGGGGCTGAGTTTGTGTCCTGAAGGTGGAACAGGTTCCCAAGGAGAGGAATTGGGAAACGCAGACCCGGAGGAGGTGCCTGGGCTGGACCCGCCCCTAGAGGGCAGCACCGAAGCTCTCAGGTGAGTCTGCGGATGTTTCCATGTGATTACTTCCAATTTTCAATGTGTTCTTAAATGGCTATAATAAAACGTCTTTACTTTTTTTTCTAAAAGAAGATTTTGGAAAAATATTTTTACTAAATTATCTTAAAGGTAATAGTTTTTAAACAGAGGACAATGTATTTGCAAGAACTAGTTGAAATGTAGGAGGGAAAAAATTCCGATCATATTCCTGAAGGGATAGATCTCAAACATCTCTCTCTCTCTCTCAAACCTATATTCTATTGTTATGTGAATATGAAAAACAAAATTTCCATTGTACTGGAGAAATTGGCTTACTGAAGCATTCGTGGTAACACTGTAAAATGAAACAACAAATTTGGAAATGGTCCATCTGGCCGATTGCTAAAAAGATTCAGAGTTCAGGCCTTTGACTAATTAATTCTCCTAATTATGAATTGGATAAAAACAGAAGCTCTTCAGGGAGTATGCTAAATATCAAGAGACTAGATGAGACTGGGTAAAATGGAGGAATAATCTGCAAAATCTGCTCTAAAAAAACTAATGTCACAGACGCAGGAATACTCCCTTAAGGAGGAAGGGGTGAACAGCAGAGGTCATACAGTCAGTAAAGACGAGGGTCAACTTCTCCAGGTGAAACTCAGGACGCTGAACAGATTTTCTTTCTTTCTTCCTTTCTTTCAAATGTATTGCTGTAAGTAATCTCCACAGCAAAGTGGGTCTGGAACCCATGACTCCCAGAGCGCTATCCACCGAGCCAGCCAGCCAGCCAGGCCCTGAGCAGACAGGTGAGGGGGTCATGTCCCCAGCTGGAAAGGCCAGGAGGAGACTTTTGAAAAAGTTCATGGTCTTTCACACAAAAGCATACAACCGACGAAGGTGGGACTTGAACCCACGCGTGCAGAGCACAATGGATTAGCAGTCCATCGCCTTAACCACTCGGCCACTCCGTCTGCACACCCTGCCCTCTGGGGTTCTTGATTCCAGAGTTGACACTTGGGAACTCCTTGGATGCAAGAACATTTAGGGGACGGACGGAGACGTCCGGGGGACACGGAGCTGGCCGGCTCCCACACGAATGGGCCAAGGACTGGACTGGAAAACTCGCGAAGGGGAAAAGGCGGGCTCAGCGCTCCCAGAAGTCAGGACAGGGGTCCAGCGGCGACAGCGGCGCCTGGCAGGGGGTCGGGTTCCCTGGCTCAGGCGGCCGGGCCCCCAGGGGCGCATGCGCGCGGGCGGTGGGCTTGGCCGGGCGGCGCGGGAACCTGCGCGCGCTCAGCACCTGCGCTCCGAGGGCGCCCCCGAGCGGGCTGCGGGCAGGGGCTCCCAGAGCCGGTCCCCCGAGGAGCCGCCCGCGGGGGACCTGGCGAGTCCGGACTGCGAATTCGTGGTAACGTGGACAGTCTGGGAGATGGGACGACGGGTCTACTCCGTGTCCTTACCGCCTCGACGCTGCGGGGGAAGCTGCGCCCAGAAGAAGCCTTAACTCGCGGGGCTCCTCTCCCGCGCCTCCGCCTCAGAGGAACCGTGAGTTCAGTGCCCTAATAGTTTCCGATGTGACATTTCATGATTTAGCCCTTCCATGCCACACCCAGGGTTCATCACGAGTGCCCTCCTAAACCCCCATCACCTGTTTCCCCATCCCCCACCCACTTCCTCTCTGGTGACCAGCAGTGTGTTCTCCAGAGTTAAGACTCTTTCTTGGTTTGCCTCTCTTTCCCCGCTTTTCTTCGTTTGTTTTGTGTCTTAAATTCCACATAGGAGTGAAATCATACGGTGTTTGTCTTCTCTGACGGACTCGATCGCTTATTAGCATTATACTCTCTAGTTCCATCCAGGTGGTAGCCAATGGCAAGACTGCATTCTTTCCGTGGCTGAGTACTAGTCCATTGTGTGTATCTATACACCACTCCTTCCTTATCCATCCGTCAGCCGATGGGTACTTGGGCTGTTACCATAGTTCGGCTGTTGTAAATATTGCTGCTATAAACATCAGGGTGCGTGGACCCCTTCAAATCAGTATTTTTGTATCCTTTGGGTAAATACCTCGTAGTGCAATTGCTGGATTGCTCAAGACTAACCTTCAGAAAATAGAACTGCCCCATGAAGGTTAGTGTTGAGCAAGTTTTCTAGAGCTTGGGAGTGTCCCAGACTGAGGAAGGGCCTGAGCAAAGGCAGGGAGGCGCGCAGTACCTAGAGGAATGGCGAGGAAGCCCTAAGAGTCCGTGCTCTTGAGTCACAGCTCCTCAGGTCCAGTATGTGCCTCAGGAACTATTCGTTGTTATTTTAAAAAGGTTTTTTTTTTTTTTTAATTTAGAGATTATTTCAAACAGAAAAGTTTGCAGGATCAATTTATAGCACCAAGTTTATTCTTGTGTATAGTGTGAAGAATAGATTCAATTTTAATTTTCTCCAAATAGCTATGTAATTGTTTCAGAAGCCTGTATTAAAATCTTTTTCTTGGGGATTTGAAATACCACTTTTATCTTATGCTAGACTTGCATATGTAGTTGTATCTATTTGTGAAATTTCTGCTCAGCCCACTGTCTGTCTTTCTTTTCATGCACCAGTAACACACTGTTGATCATAGGTGTTTGGTTGTATAGTTTAACAGGAGGGCCAGTTTCCCTTGAAGGTTTTCTATTTGGTATTTTCTTAGATATTCCTGTATGTTTATTTTTCCTTATTAACTTGATGATAAACTTTTCAAGCTCCATGAGTAAGCGCACTGGATATTTTTATTAGGACCACATTAAATTTGTAAATACCTTAGGGACGCCTTCCTCCATCTTTCCATGCTGCCATAACGGTGCGAGTGGATGTCCCGGCAGGTGCTCTCAAGAGCATTAACAGTGCGGAGAAGAGAGGCAAACGCCATGTTCTTATTCGGCCATGCTCCCAAGTCATCATCCGGTTTCTAGCTGTGATGAAGAAGCCTGGTAACATTGGCAAATTTGAAATCATTGATGATCACCGAGCTGAGAAGACTGTTGTGAACCTCACGGGCAGGTTAAACAAGTGTGGAGTGATCAGCTCTAGATTTGACGTACAACTCAAACTCTAGAAAAATGGCACAGTAATCGGCTCCCGTCCACCATTTTGCTTCCGTTGTACTGACAAGCTCAGCAAGCATCATGGAGAAGCAAGAGGGAAACAAACAGGAAGGAAACTCCTGGGATTCTTTTTCTAGGGATGTAATACCTACATGCAAATAAAATGCCTCAGTGGAGAAATAAAATCAATACCTTGGGGAGAAGTGAGTTCTCGATGATGTTGTGACATCGATATCAAGAATGAGGGTTGTCTTTCCATTTGTTTAAGGCTACTCTGCATCTTTCAGGAGTGTTTTAAGTCGATTGGTAAGATTTTGTTATTTTTGAGTTTTTATAAGTGAGGTTGCCTAATGGATTATATCCCCTCACCAGTAATTCTTTGATTATAGAGATGCTATTATTTAAATTTTTTAAAGATTTATTTCTTTATTTGATAGAGTGAAAGAGACAGCAGGCGGGGAGGGACAGAGGGAGAGAATGTTTCAAGCAGATGTGGCACTGAGCTCAGAGCCTGACGTGGGGCTCAATCCCACCACCCATGAGATCATGACCTGAGCTGAAACCAAGAGTGAGATGCTTAACCAGCTGAGCCACCCAGACGTCCCAGAAATGCTGTTGTTTTTACATGTTAATTTTATATTATCTTGCTGAATTGTAGTATTATTTGAATTAATCATTGATTCTCTTTGATTTCTCTAACGGAAATTTCCTTGACAGAAATATCCTATATCTATACTGTCCAATATGGTAGGCACCAGCTCCCTGTGGCTATGAAACCCTTGAAATGTATGACTGAGGGAACTGAATTTTTATTTTTGTGATGAGTTCATTTAAATTTAAGGAGCCATGTATGACTAGTGGCTTCTGTCCTAGACAGCGCACCTCTAGAGCTTTCCCAGTATACTGTGTCACCTGTAAAAATAGTTCTCTCTCTTCTTTTCCAGTTCTTACACCTGTAATTGCTGTCCTTAGACTGTCAAGAAAATGTTTTCTATGTAGTGAAAATAACAGGCACCGTTGCGTTGTTTCTGCCATTAGTGGAAATGGTTTCAGGGTTTCTTCATAAAGATGTTGGCTTGAGGATTGAATTTTATATGGTGTTTTTTTTTATCATGACAAGGAATAATTAATTCTTTTATATTTTCTCAAGGTTTTTTCTTAGAAACAGGTGAATTTTGCCAAAGATTTTTTCAGGATCAATGGAGGTAATCATGTAATCGTGGGGGGCTTTTTTTCCTCCTTCCAACTCTTAAATCGGTGTGATATGGATAGCTCTCCTAATACTGACTCATCATTCCATTTCTAGTACCGACCCTGCTTGCTCATGGTGGGTTAATACTGGCTAACGTTTTATTCAGATACTGTATTGGTTTCCAGAACATGTTGGTCTGAAATTTTCTTTCTGTGGGTATGCTAACTTTATCGGGTTTGGGTATTAATATTATACCTGTTCATCAAAAGAACTTGGAAGTTTTCTCTCATTTCCTATCAACTGAAACAAGCTCCATAGTCTTGGGACGGTTTGTACCCCAACAGTTTTGTGGAATGCCCTAGTGAAACCATCTGAGGTTTTCGGTCTCGTTTTGCTTTGTTTCGGTTTGTTCACTGTGATATTTTTTGGCCTACTTTTCCTCTTCTATGGAAGTTTGGGATTGCCCTCTTCAAAAGGCATGTTTCTGAAGATTTCCGAGACTTCCTGTATGTCACACAGGGTTTGGAAAGAAATAGGGTTTTCAGAAGCTGTTTCTTTTGCAGAGAGAGGCGCCCCCAGAATATCTAGTCAATTGCGTTGCTCCTCTCTGCCTCCTCCTTACACTCTCTGATCTGAAACCAGAAGACGTAGGTTGAAATTATGACTGTCCTTCGTCCTTTGTTGCTCGTCCAGTCAGTAGCTTAGCCATAGGACAGAGTCTGGCTCTTGCAGAGAAAACTGACTTTTTTCAGAGTATGTTTCCCAGTGAGGATTGTCCCGTTTTGAAAGTACTGCCACGGACTCATTACAAAAGGAAATTAGGAAAGTGTAAAGATCCGAGTTATGAACTATTCCAATTTAAAATGTGTTCAACTGATGGTCCAGTGTTTCCAGTTTGCTCTCTAGGTTACAGAGATATCCAAGCCCAACAATTTGTCGGCACATGGCTATCAGTGATACATAAATACTTACAATGTGTTTTCCTTTCTAGACAAGCAAGGCTATTGTTCTCTTACTGATTCGAGTACCAACAATTACAGCAGGTCATATTTGCAGTAAAAGCTGTTTCATGAGATTTCGTCCCGAGTTGCTGCCAAACGTTGCACCTCGCCGCGGCTCTCCAGGCTCCTTAGGGTCACCCCTCTTCCCAGCCAGCATGCCCTAATCTTTAGGCCTTACATAGCGCCTTACGTGGAGCTGGAGAGAGGGACAGTGATCCAGACACAGGTGCACTATTTCTCCAGCACTGTGTTGTAGACTGAGCCTCACAGACGCTGCCAGCTTGTCCCAGTCCAACCAGGAGGCAGAAACTACACCAGTTCTGTGCACGGGGGGAATTTAATATGGAGAGTTGCTCCATCACGACAGGGTTATTCACATGGCACGTGTAAGTAAGAAGCCAAGGCGAAGGTTTAGCAGAGGCTGCAGCCTCAGGAAGCAGCTACTAACCCTAGGGCTGAGGGAACGAGGAAAGAGGCTGGCATTACTGATCCACAGACAGCGGAGAAGCGCCAGGGAGCTGACCCAGACGGCGAGGGCTGGAGTCTGATCTCGGAGAAGGGGACCCCGGACTCGGGACTAAACGCCTGAAGACGAGCAGTGAGAGCTGAGGTCCGGCGTGGGCAGCATGGCAGCGGCTCCTGCCACAGCTGGGAAAACTGTCTAGAGGACGCGCCCCCCACCTCGGGCAGGACGGAGGCTCAGAGGCAGGTTCCCAGGCGGGCTGGGCGCCAGACTCCCGCACCCCCTAACCCCCTGGCCCTTTCCGCAGGTCCCCGGAGGCCAGGGCTGCCCTCGGCCTTCTTGCTGTCTCCCGTCCTTTTCCCAAAGCTGAGCTTTCGTGTTCTCCGCTCGCAGGAGGTTACCCACGGCAGATTCCAGGAGGTGAAAGTACAGCAAAGCACAGTCCTTTCTTCTCTGGGCTCTTGCGGGCGCGGTGTGCGTGGAGAGCCCAGTGGGTCCCGGATCCCTGCGCCCCCGGGGTCTCATCTCCTCCCAGGGCGCCGCGCATGCAGGAGAGACGCACCCCCAGCACGATTCGGTGCTGGGGGGCAGGGGGTTCATAGGGAGGTTGGTGTCTTCTCCAGTCTCAGCCGCGGGAGAGGCTGGCAGGTCGCAGCCCTCTGATCTGTCAGCACAGTTCCCGAAACTCCCCTTCGCCTGCCTTCGGCTGCCTTTTCCTCAATGCTGAAGGAAGGTGGGTGTTGTGGCTGCACACAGCGTTCCTCCTGCCCTGGCCCTGGCCTCGCTGGCCTCCATTCCTAGGACGCGAAGACCTTATCCGGGCTGTTCCACCTGTCCCGCCGAGCACCCGCCCCACACCGCAAATGTCAAACGCTGTGACTTACCATCCGTCAGGTTCCAGGCCACAGAATTCCTGGATGAGGAGCCTCTGATCCCCTTCCAGACACGTGCACGTCCGGGGATAAAGGTGTTTGACCCTCAGAGACCGCAGATTGGTCAACCACTTCCGGTGTGATGGGACCTCTGGAGCCCTTGTTGCGTTATGGGCAGTCAAGCCCAGGCGGGAGGCAGCCCCACCTACGCCCTGGAAACTCCGAGTAGCACCCCCAGTTTCACGCAGCTTTGGGAAACCACCTGGGATCCCCTGTATAGTACAACTGACAATGTTATAGTAGATTCGGGTGTAATCATACTGATTCCACAATTCTGTGCATTCCTCAATGCTGACCACCATTCCGGCATGATCTTCTTGCTGGTGGAGGGTCTTGCTTTGATGTTGATGGCAGCCGGCTGATCAGGTGCTGGTTGCTGAAGGCTGGGGTGGCTGTGGCGACTTCTTAACGTAAGACCGCAGTAAAGTTTGTCCCACCCATCTCCTCTCACAGATGATTTCTCTGTAGCATGTGATGCTGTTTGATGGCATTTCACCCACAGTAGAACTTCGTTCACAATTGGGGTCAATCCTTGCAAACCCTGCCCCGGCTTTATCAACTCAGTTACTGTAATATTCTGAATCCCTCGTCATTTCAACAGTCTTCACAGCATCTTCTCCAGGAGTAGGTTCCAGCTTAGGTCATCCATCAGGTGGAAGTAAGTTCTTCCAAACTTCTGTGAATGTTCGTATTTTGACCTCTTCCCATGAAACTCAAATGTTCTGAATGGCTTCTAGAATGGTGAATTTTTTCCGGAGGGTTTTCGATTTACTTTGCCCAGAGCCATCAGAAGAATCACAATCTATGGTAGCCATAGCCTTACGAAATGTATTTCTGAAATAATAAGACTTGAAATCAAACTTATTCCTAGACCCATGAGCTGCAGAATGGATGTTGTGGCAACAGGCATGAAAACAACCTTGATCTCGTACGTGTCCGTCAGCGCTCTTGGGTGACCAGGTGCAGTTGTCAATGAGCAGTCATATTTTGAAAGGAATTTTTTTTTTTCTGAGCAGTAGGTCTCAACAGTGGGCTAATATTCAGTAAAGCATGTTGTAAAAAGATGTGCTGTCATGCAGGCTTTGTTCCACTTACAAAGCACAGACAGAGTAGATTTTGCATAATTTTTAAGAGCCCTAAAATTCTCTGAATTGTAAATGAGCTTTGGCTTCAACTCAAAGTCATTGGCTGCATTAGCCCCGAACAGGAGAGTCAGCCCGTGCTATGAAGTGTTAAGCCTAGGCATTGACTTCTCCTGTCTAGGTAGGAAAGTCCTAAATGGCATCTTCTTCCAACAGAAGGCTGCTTGGTCTACTTTGAGAATCTGTTGTTTCGTGTAGCCACTTCCACGAATTTCCTCGGCTCGATCTTCCAGAGAACTTGTTGCAGCTTCTCCATCAGCACCTGCTGCTTCACCTTGTACTTGTATGTTGTGGGGACGGCTTCTTTCCTTAACCTAATAAACCAACGGCTGCTAGATTCACTCTTTTCTTCTGCAGCTTCCTCATCTTTCTCAGCCTTCATAGACTTGAAGACAGGTGGCGTCGTGGTCTGGAGGAGGCTTTGGCTGAAGGGGGTACTGTGACTGATTTGATCTTCTATCCAGACCACTGAGACTTTCTCTGTATCAACAATGGGCTGTTTCACTTTCTTATCATCGTGTGTTCGCTGGAGTAGCACATTTCATTTCCTTCGGGAACTTTCCCTTCTCATTTACAGCTTGGCCAACAGTTTGGCACAGGAGGCCAGTCTTTCGGCCTATCATGGCTTTAGACATGCCTTCCTGATTAAGCTACATCATTTCTAGCTTTTGATTTAAAATGAGGCATGTGTAATTCTCAGAACACTTGAACACTTCGAGGCCAGTGTAGGGCTCCTCATTGGCCTAATTTCAATATGGTTGTGTCTCAGAGAATGGGAAGGCTGGAGGAGAAAAAAAGGAGATGGGGGAAAGGCCAGTGGATGGAGCAATCAGAACGCACACATTTATTGATTAAGTTCACCATCTTATATGGGGGCAGGTCCTGGCACCCCAAAACAATTACAGTGGTAACACCACTGATTACAGATCACCATCATAAAGGTAATAATAATGAAGATGTGCATAGCAGTGTGGGAATTACCAGTATGTGACCCAGAGACACAGGTGAGCAAACGCTGTTGGAAAAATGGCACCAGCAGACTTGCTGTATAAAGGGTCGTCGCCAACCTGCAATTTGTAAGAAATGCAGTGTCTGTGAATGCCACGAAGTGAAGTTGAGTAAAACAAGGTGTGCCGGAAATAGGACAGCCCCATAATATTGTGATCTAATCAGAATCCTGCCGGCTGTGAAGCATATGTAGTTGTTGTTAGTTACCCCCCTTTTTGGTATCATAAATATGTGATATTTGTGTTGACTAGAGAGGATCTTGAAATTCGAAGATAGTTTAGCTGTGAAAGACATCTTAAGCTCATTTTTATTCTCAATCTGGCCAGCAAAAATGATGATGGGGGAAAAGACATAACGATAAAGCTTGAGAGTCCACAGGCAAGACATACTCTCCACAATAGTTTTCAAATAAAGTACAAAGAAGCTGTAATGACCTTTACCTTTTGATTTTAATAAGAAGCTTTGGATAACAATTGTTTCAGAGTAGGTCAAAACCCAGAGAGTTAATGAGAAATTTTAGTGATAAAGAAGAGCTTTTGCTTCCTGGGCAGAAAATAATTTATCTATTTATTTTATTTTATTTTATTTTATTTTATTTTTAATTTAAATTCCATTATCCAACATATAGTACATCATTATTTTTTGGAGTAGTGTTCAATGAGTCATCAGTTGTGTATAACACCCAGTGCTCATCACGGGTGTACCCTCCTTCACGCCCGTCACCGTTACCCCATCCGCCCGCCCACCTCCCCTTCTGTGAGCCTCAGTTTGTTTCCCAGCGTCAGGAGTCTGTCATGGTTTGTTTCCCTCTCTGATTTCTTCCCATTTAAATATCCTTCCACAGTTTGGCTGTTGTGGACATTGTTGCTATGAACATTGGGGTGCAGGTGCCCCTTCTCTTCACTATGTCTGTACCTTTTTGGTAAATACCCAGCAGGGCAATTGTTGGGTCGTACGGTAGTTTTTCTCTGGGTATCTGCATGTGTACATGAGGTACACGTGATAATAAATGCCTGCTTGTTCTTCTCGTGTCCGTCTGTGTTTTATTCCAGAGATCCCAGCTTGGAACTCAGAGGGGAGGAGGAAAATCATTTTCCCACTAAAACCCCACGTGCACAGGAGGCGCATGCTGATTCTTGTCTCTCCAGATCCACGGTTGTGACTGCTCAGAAAACAGAATCTCCAGCCATCTCTTGTTATATCCTCGTGCATAAAGAAAACCTCTAGAAAGAAAGGAAAGAGACTTCGATGTGTCTGGGAGCTGTGGCCAGAAAATGGGAAAGGTTGGATCCGAAAACCTCACTAGTTGTTCGTTTTCCCACCACACATCCTTCCTACTAAAACAATTAAACCTAATTAAGACGGAGAACATCTCTGAGCCAAACGTTTGTTGTAATTGTGGAGGGACAGGGAAAGCTATACTTCAGGGACTGAGATTGTGCTGAGGCTTTTCTCCTCCCTGACACGCTGACAACTTTGAAAAGTGAAGTCTTGGTTCCAGGTGATGTTAGCCAAGATCTCCTCCAATCCAGAGGGTACAAATATGGCTTGGGGGGTGGTTCACCTGCCAGAAGGGGCAACAAGGAACTTGGCCACACAGCAGGTGGCAGGCGAGCACACCTGATCCATTCTTGTCTCACTCCCTGTGCCTGAGAACCTTCCCCTCCGAAGCAGGGACCTTGCTTCTCTCTCTAAGGAAGGCAGGTCGTGAGAGAGTCTGTGAGCCGGAGCCCTGGACTCCAGATCTTGCAAAGGTATGTGGCCAGGGCCAGAGAGATGATGGGGACCAGTTCCGGCAAATGTGCGTCCACACACGTGTGAGCACTGTGTCCTGACTTCAGGATGTGGTCCCCTGGGAGAGCTCTGGGGTGGGCTCTCACAGAAGGGGCCTGCTTTCTGTATCCGGAAATCAAGAAGGGTCAGAGTGCTTCCTGTTCCCAGGAGCAGCTCTGTTTCCTTCAGCTCCGTGGCCCCTGCATTATGCCTGTGTCAGCATCCTAGCAGTGATAACATTGGTAGCCCTCCTTTGGTGCAGTCCTGTGTTTTGCATATGAGCCAGCTTTGTCCTCCCCAGTCTTACAAAGCCCCCAAGTGCATGTGTGTAATTGGAAGGTTTTCCTCCTGCAGCAGCCCTTAAGCCTCCAGATCCTAATATTAACAATCACACCATGAGTGTAAGTCAACTTCCCCCCCACATGCCAGCTGGATGGGGGCGTCTATTAGTAGCCATTAGGAGTAAAGCTACAGGGGCTGCTGGCAAATTCCTGCTTCTGAGTTGCCAGTTTGTGAATGCCCCGAGGCCATCCACTGTAACTTTACCATAGTCTTCCCTCACAGGAAGCACCCGTCTCATTTTTAGTGGAGGAAACAAGCTGAGAGGGCACCCTGGCTTGGCTCAGCCTGTGGGTGTTAGATCCAGAATGGGCTTCACCCAAGGACGTGAGTGTGAAGCGTGGCTTTTAAAACAGTTTACATGACTATTTCCAAAAGAATAATCTGGGAGAGTATCGTCCCTCCCTCCTCTGACATTGTTCCTATTATTCAGTCAGAAGGAAAGAGACATTAGTCTCCGCATTTGATGGGGGAAGAAGTGGAGGGCAATGGCCATAACCAGTGTTCCCCAAGTCCTGAGGCCACCTGGTTCAAAACCCGGATGGCAGCCTCGGGTTCACGTCCAGGTCATGCTGACAGATGCCTCAAGGCAAGGATGCATCTGAGGCCAGGCCTCAATGGCGGGTAGGACATGGCACGGGGCAGAGCTTTGGTGAGTTTTCCAAGCATATGGAACCTATACAAATGGTGGTTAGATATCCTGGTTTCTTTGGTTGGGGGAAACTGTCAGTATTTTTATAAAACGCTACATGAGAAATGAGATTCAAAAGCGTTAGTAGGAAAGAGTCCATTCTTATTCAGGCTGAAAGTGTGACAATCAGCTTGGATGGATAAAGATCAAATCACTAGTATCAACCAGGTTGAGAACAGACAAGTCACACTGACCCACTTGCCTGGGTGATTTCTCCCCACGTTATTCAGCAGCTCTAAATGGCATATGGAACCTGTGTTTGAGTGGACCACTGCTTTACCGAGGACGCCCCCAACTCACTTTTACTATATGCCCCAAATTTGGGGGATGCCTCATTTATAAACTGCTCCTTGACTCCTGACGGCACCCAATTCCTCGTTATTAGCTTTGCTAACCCCCTTGGGAGGCATCAAACATCCGAAACTGATCCAGGCTTTACATAGGTCCCCCTGATTCCTCAGTGGGACCTTCAGACTTCTATATAAACGCCTGCAGGCGGTACTCCAGGGTCCCCGCTCTCGCCCAGACTGCTGCGCGTGAGATCAGAGTTTGTGCAGCCCATTGGGTTTGTTCCTGGAAGCCTGGCAATGAGGAGCCTTTAAAGTTGGAATCTATACAGCTTAACTCTGATCTCAGAAACTAGGAAAGCTCACTGAAAATTATAAGAGGGTGAACATACAGAAAATGTTTTGGGGTTTTGAAGACAACTCTGGAAATAGTAAGGTGTAATGTATCAGAGGTCTAAAAAAATGGAAATCAGGAGGCTCTGCGTGGCTCGGTGGATGAGTGTTCACTCTTGATTTCAGTCTCAGGTCATGACCTCGAAGTTCCTGAATGCAGCCCCACATTGGGCTCTGTGCTGGGTGTGGAGCCTACTTATGATTCTGTCTCTCTCCCTCTGTCTCCCTCCCCTCCCTCCCCTCAAAACATAAAAGCAGGGGCACTGGACAGCGGTTAAGCCGCTGCCTTTGGCTCAGGAGCGATCCTCGGGCGTAGGATCGAGTCCCACATCAGGCTCTTCCACTATGAGCCTGCTTCTTCCTCTCCCACTCCCCCTGCCTGTGTTTCCTCTCTTGCTGGCTGTCTCTCTCTCTGTCAAATAAATAAATAAAATCTTTAAAAAAAAAAAACATAAAAACAAAACCGCGATCAGGAGACAAGCCAGGAAACTGTTATACTGATCAAAAGGAGGTATTTGGTGGATGCTGAACACAAGAAGGGGCACGATCACAGATGAGACAGGCTGAGTGTGTGAGCTGTGAAAGACGTGGGAGCGGGAGGAGTTATTCAGTCCCTGTTGTGGGGCGTGGGGAGGTGGAGGAGGTGTGGAGAAGAAGACCCAGATTTTTTTGGAGGTAGCTGATGGTAATATCATATATGACGAAGTAGAAAACACAGGCTGACATCAGGTTGGGGGAATTTGGGGTTCATTTCAGCACATGCTGAGATTGGACATATGTGAGGTATACAAAGATTTCAACCAGCAGGTTGGTTTTGCTGGTATGGAGCACAGAAAAAAATCTTAGTTGCAAATTTAGATTGTCGTATGCTCATCCCCAAGACTGTATTTCAGGCCACATAGATTCACTGATAGCGAGTGCCCAGAAGGACCGTATAAAGTTCTTGGACAAAACTCTGCTCCATTACATTCATCGTGACCCATGGCTCAGTGTCCCTGATACACCAGAAAAGGCCTCTGATAGGCATTATTCTTTGCAGATACGTATCATCGTTACGGTTGCTCTCTTCAAGAGGTGTTTGCTAGAGCCAAAGACTTTCTGCCCATGAAGTAAGAAATGTTTCTGATGATTATTAAAGGAACGTTACTGCTCTCTACAATTGGACCTGGCATTGCGGGGAACATCTTTGTTTTTGTGAATTATATGTGCATTTTCTTTTGGGACACAAAAAAGAAATCTACACATCTAATTCTCATCCACTTGGCTTTCACAAATATCATAATACTTTTTTCCAAAGTAACGTTAAAAACAATAGAAATTTTTGGTTTGAGAAACTTCCCAGATGATACAGGCTGTAAAACGTTTGTGTACCTGGAGAGGGTGGCCCGAGGCCTGTTGATCTGCACCACCAGCTTGCTCACTGTGGTCCAGGCCACCACCATCAGCCCCAGAGCCTCCGTGCGGGCCAGCTTCAAGCCAGCATCCACATGCCGTACCCTTTCCTTTTTCCTCTTCCTTTGGATACTCAATTCCTTGCTCAGCATGAACTTACTCTATTACATGAAAAATGTCAGCAGCCTAAACAGCTCACAGTTTGGTCAAAGTGGCAGGTACTGTTACTTCCTACCAGTAGGCCAGACAGTAAGATGGATGTTTCTCATTCTCATGGTCCTGCAAGATTTCCTCTTCCTGGCACTGATGGTCTGGGCCAGTGTCTACATGGTACTCATTCTCCATAAGCACCACAAGAATGCCCGCTACCTACAGAAACCCAAGGTTCTCTACCACATCCCCCCCGAGATACAAGCGGCTCACAGTGTTCTCCTTCTGATGCTTTGTTTTCTTTTCTTTTATTGGATAGATTATATTATTTCTTTACATTCACAGTCTTTAGTTGAGAAAAAGTTCATAATGTTAATCATCGTAGAAATCTTAACGGTCGGTTATGCAATTGTCAGCCCGTTTGTGCTGATTCACAGAGATGGACGTCTGGCTGAATGTTGGCACTTTCATTAGGACTTGAGAAAATGACTGTTTCCTTGATCCCTTGGGTAGCAAGTTTGAAATAAGACATTTTATAGCAGCGAGAAAAAAAAATGAAGAGTAGCTTCAACAAATTAAAATATGATGTTACACAGCAAAGCTGGTGACCAGTAGCCCTGAGCTGACACAGGGGACTGAGCCTTCTTCTGTCCATCCCGCCCCCCTCGGGAAGGGTAAGCCAATTCCAGTTTTCCTGCTTATAAGATGCCTCTTTCACCACCAGGCTTCCTACAGGAAGGAGAAGAATCTGCCAAATTCCTTCAAAATGCTAATGTATATTCTCTTTGACTTGTAAGTTTCACTTCTAGGAGGATTGCTCAAATGTGAATTACAGTATAAAAACTATTATACATTGGGGCGATTTTTAAAAATCATGAACTAAATATCCAGCAAACAGGCTGTTTTGCTGGCCATGTGAATATGTCCTAAAGGATCCAGCCGTACAATGGGATTTTACTGAGCTTCTGAAAGAATGGGTGAGCTCAACGTGTATTGCCATGGAATGATGAGCAAGGTGTGTTCGTAATTAATAAAAGATAGGAATTCAAGAGCAATGGTATTCAAAAATGGAATGGAATATTTTAACTCGATCTTATCTCCTTCTTTTGCAAGAATGCAAAGGAAACTTAAAACAGTTTTACCTGGTTTCAGAGAAACTAGGTAAGTGAAACAAGTAAGTAGAATTTCCTTTTACATCATTCTATATTTTCTAAAGTGTTAAATCTTTGAATATATCTTGTTAAAGATGAACAAAACATTCATTTTGCAAATAACATGTGGCTTGTTTCAAGACATATTTGTTAGTGCCCTGACACTGCCACGGTCCTTGCAGCCTCATACTGGTATCCCATCAGCGAGCTACACAATAATTTGGTTTCTACAGTAGTTTGAATAAGAAATTTGGCCTATATTTTTCTTAAATTGGAACCTAAATAGGTATTTGGGTAGAATTCATCATTTCAGCAAAAAGATATGTCCTCGAGCTGTTTTGAAAAACACTTGATGCTCTTTTACTGAGTTCACATCTTTACGATACAAAATCTTAGAACTGATATACAGATTTTCCATCCCATTTTTAAGAATGCCTGTATCATGTCTGTTTAATTGCCCTTGTATCATTTTGAGGTTTTTTTACTTCTCTACTAAACTTCCCTTTGGTTTTGTTGTACATGTCAACACAGTTTTAAGTAACTTATTTATGTTATTATGCTATATTGTAATATGTGTAGGAGTTTAACTTCCTGATATTACTGTGGGTGCCTGAAGGCCAGGACTACACGATTTTTCTTAGTTTGCATAACTTTCCTATGACATCTTTTTCTGTCATAGAGAACAGGACAGTATAAGCACTCCCTGAGCCAGTCGTTGGTAACTGACCCAAAAGGAAGGGATGGAAGAGGTCGGAAATGAAATTAAGAATGACATTTTAAAATTAATTATGAAGAAGAGATTATTGAGCACTAAAAATAGAAAGTGTCCAGATGAACATGGAGATGTGTGGTTGGTGACCAAAAACGGTTAGGATCGTGTGTTAGTCCAGGTCCTCCAGAGAAACGGGATCAGTAGGAAATATCTCTATCTATATATATGTATCTCTCTGCAATGACAGGAATTGGCTCACTCCGTGATGGGGCAGGGAAGTCCCACAGTCTGCTGTGTGAAGCTGGAGACCAGGAAGCCCGTGGGATAGCTCACTATGAGTCCAAAGGCCTGAGAACCAGGGGGCTCCTTGCTTAAGTACCCAAGTCTGAGGGCCCGAGAACCGGGAGCACCCAGGTCAGAGGGCCGGAGAAGACGGACTTGCTAGCTCACGAAGAGAGAAAGAATTCACCCTTCCTTTTTGTTCCATTAGGGCCCCTAACAGACGGGTGAGAGGGGTCCCTACTCCGTCTATTGAGCACATGCTAATCTCTTCCAGAAACACCCTCATGGACAAATTCAGTTTTACCACCTCTCTGGGCATCCCTCAGATCAGTCAAGTTGACACACAAAATTCACGATCACAGAGAGCCTGGCATTTAGGTTCTCAAAGAAGTGCTATTCTGTGCTTCCCTTGGAAAAGTTAGAATTGAGTTGAGAAATTGAAATTGAATCTAGACTCTTCTACAGAAAGTAATTTCAGATTGAGAAACACATGATTAAATTGTACCCATGGACAGGAGTGGGGGGTAGGAAACAAAAACTGGGAATACTGAAGTGTGGAACACCCTGACATGGCGGGGAGCCCCATCAGCTATCGCTCGCCTCTCATTTATAGTTTTGTTACCAGTAAAATAGAGTAGGAAGGGGAAGTCTGCATCAATTTGGCCAGTGAAATCTTCCATAAGTTTTGAAGTGATGATAACTGAAAATGTCTCAGATTTGGTGAAATACAAACTTCTAGATTCAAAAAGCTAAGAGAATTCTAAGCAGTATAGACTCAAAAATGTTTGTATCCAGATCAATTATAATCCAGTTTGTAACCCTGAAAACGAAATATCTTGAAAGCAGCCAGAGTTAAACGATATATTACCCACAATTCTTAAATGACAATGGATTTCTTAGAAGAAACCGTGGACCTGAGATGAAACTTTATTGATCATCTAACCCTACTAAGTTCCTCCTCTGACAGGTGATCCATAGTGAGACTTGGAGTCTCCAGGAAGCATTGTCAGTTCGGAGCCAATGACCATGAATCTCTGAAAAGACTGATTCTATCCCTTTATCTACTTCAGTCCCTGTAGTGCATGACTGCATGTCCCTCTGGGGCTGGCTGGGGGGAAGATTCTCACTGTACGTTCTTGACAATGTGGTAGGTTTCTTCATGGGGATCTATCTTCCCCAACATTCAAGGGCCTCTGGGTCATGGAACTGGCTCAAGTCTGGAAATGATTAAGGATCCACGATTATCCATGATGTTTCAGTGATTCAAGTCAGGTTTCTATTCACCAGGCCTGGAATTTTTCTCCTTTTCCAGACCCAGTAAGACTTTAGTAGACCTCTTACGTACATCAGTTCTACAGAACCATAATCAACGATGCCAAACCAAAGAGCTCTGCGAGTCAGACTGTTTGATTAATGTCCATTAAGGTAAGCGTGCTTATTTTTGGTGATTAAGTGACATCACTTGGCACCTGTCTTTCTTTCTTGAATTTATCCCCACTGTATGTAGGCATTCCAGTTACTGGTAGTAACTCCTGATGTAATTATTATTTGTAGGGAAGAACTCCAACAAAGCTCTTACGATGCTGGGCCACACTCATGAGTTCATGGTCACAGCTGTGATGAAAGGCACATGTTGTGGAGCCCTGCTGGTTTGGATGAGCAGATCCTACATAAGAAATACTTTAAATTCCAAGAATCTCAGAGCTTTCATAACTTCCTCTACAGTATACTAAGGATTTCTTGACATTTCCACTGCATTTAGTGTAGGCCACATTTGGGTTCATCTTTCAGTCCATCAACCTCTCAGGCTGTTCGAGCCATTCCCAGCCACTTAAACGAAAATACGGAATTCACAGTCTCTGTTGAGTGAGTCCATCTCAATACCTTGGGCCTTATCCATCTTGACACTCTTTTAAGCTTGATCCTACACCCTTCAGATCCGTTTCCAAACACACATATCTAGCTTGGACCGCAAACTATTTCGGGACTCTTTCTGAAATACAGATGGAGTGTTTTCTGAAATCCCCATTTTGGTAGGACTTGACTTCTCATAAGTGCCCTCATGGGAAAGCGGGAGGTCATGACATTGCTGCTAGCCAGAGCAATGCTGTGGGGTCACAGGTTGGTGCACATACAGCCCCTAGAGCAGGGCCTGGGGCCCAGTGACCACTCAGCAAACATCCGCTGCTTTCCCTCAATCCCTGGGCTCTGGTGCTGTGCCACAGTGGCTGCGTGAAAATGAATAAAGGAAACCTCATTTAAAGTGGAGCAGGGGGAGTGTGAAGGGAGCTCTCCTGCACCGTGACCCTCCTCATGTCCTGCATAACCAGTAAGAAGAAAGATGCCTCCCTGCCCCAGAGACAATGCACTAACCACACTTGCAGCCAAGGGGAAATTGCCACAACCTCAAACTCCTGTTCTTCTCCAGAGAACTTTTGTTCAAATCAACCCTTCCCAACTGCCTCCTAAAACCTAATAAACGCTGGCCTTCCCTTTGTCCCTTTGGACTTGTCTGTGGTCCTTCCATTGTTTGCTTGTCCTGCACTGTCATTCCTCTGCTATTCCCAAAGAAACCCATTTTGCTAATAAAATAACTGGCCATTTTATTTTTGAGGTTGACATCACTCGGTGTCAGAGAAGTGGGATCCAGAGAAGACCCCCCCCCCGCAACAACTCCGAGGCCGGTAGCAAACATGGGCCAGGACCCACTGGGTCCATCGAGCTCCTTGCTTTCTCCCAACCCTGGAGTTCGAGGGTAACTTTCCTCCTGGATTTGAGTTCTGCTCGTTTTGCATTTTTTGAGCTCTGCAGGGTTTATTTGGGATCTGTTCAAAAGCCTTGTCCTTTCTGTTTTTATGAAGACATCACTTTTCCTGATGAGTACTCTTTTGTTTCTGTTTTTGAAGCTTCCTGAAGTCACCTATCCTGTTCTGAAAGCACATTAATTCCCAGTGTTTCAGAAGAGCTATTGGAAAATAGGGCCCTTGTGATTAAAATATCTTAGGGAATCCAGAGGCAAGATAGGTTCCACCTACCTACCTGGACCCTGGGCCAGGCTCTTGTGCCTTTCTGGAAAAATGGGTAACTTTTGAATAATTTGGAATTATAGTCGCTATTATAATGAACATTCCAACTAGATAAGATCATTTAAGAAGTGTGCTTCTAAGCAAAGCCTTCAAAATTCCAAAACCAGTTTCATTGAAAGTTTCATTGCAAAAAAGCTGACAAAAAGTAAAAAGACGAAAGAAGTACCTGCTACAAAAGACTGACGTAACTCTCACGGCTTCCTTGCACCCGCCTTTACCGGATGCTCATTCTAGCCGTCCTCTGTCTGAACTGCCTTCACAAGACTATGAACAAAAGTCTGCCAAATTAATCACCTTACAGACACCCCCATACCGACTTTCAAAGGAGGGTTCCAATTTGGGCCCCTCCCAGGATTGACAAAACTGAGGGATTTTCTGGTAAACCGATCCATTATCCCCTTAAACAGTCAAGGGGAATCTCTGGTAGATATCAGAGCCTACAGAGGGGATCCTGGAAAGACAGACAAAAGCCAGAGAAGGGTAAAAATTCTTACCAGAAACAGGTTTTCTGAATCTCTGTCTGTAGTGCCCAGTTGAGAGAGGAAAAGAAAAGTTCACATTGTCCCTTCCTTTCCAAATCCAGACCCATTGGTTATTGATTCTTTCTCTCCCAGAAATAGCTATTGCTTCCTGGCTCTTATATGTCCTAAGAACCGAGCTTGGCTTTCTTCCTTTCTGCTGGAGACACGCGGGTGGTTGGTTCTTTGCTTTGGCTATCTTTGGGAGTGGTTCTGGATCTCGGGAAGGTAGTATCCTATGCACCCTCTATGGGGATCCCTCTGACCCCCAAAAGGGCTTATTCCCTACCGCCAGAAATATGTACTTTTGGTCTAGCTGAAAAATGATAAGACATTTAAAATAATTTTGTTTTAAGTAGATCTGTGGTCAAAAGTTGACCAGGTTGGAAGCTGATATTCAGAGCCTGGTAGGAATTTTTTGAAGTCTTCCCCCTACATTAAAATTAGACCGAGGTACCCAGAAAGAAAGAAGCAAATGGAGGATAATAAAGCTGGAGAGATGGATCTATGATGTCATTTAAGTTACAAGCCAATTCTTCAAGAAATTGGGAGCTATTCTCCTTACCTTACAATTTGTAAAATGAGAAATGCAGCTGTAAAGGCAGGCCACGTTCTACCCATTCGCTTCCACCATTCCCAAAGCTCCCCTCTTGATCTCAAAAGGCTTGTAACCTCTTCAAGAACTCTTTTCTACATCACCCCCAATTCCTAAGACTGAAGAAAAAAAGGTGGGGGGGAAGACCTTTTAGAAGCCCCCCCCCCATCTAGCCCACCATTTCCATGAGGTTACTTGCCAAGGACAAATACAAATCCTCAGTGTCTTCACAAATTCCAGTAGAAAAAGTTTCAGCCATCTGAGCGGTTAACCTCAGTTTATTCCATCTGCCACAAAACTGGGTCCAGCTGTTCTCTTATGAACTAGTGAGTTTTGAATTATTATGCCCATCTGGTGGCTTGAAACTTGAATACAAGAGGTCTGCCTTTGCATCTCTCTGTGTGTTCATGTATCCGTGTGGTAGATACGTGGTGTTTTCTACCTCCAGATAGCACTGCCAAGATCAATTTGTAGAGGAGGATTAAGGAAAATTAAGCACTTACATAAATTAAATGATCAGGAATATAATAGAAACGTAACCCAAATGTTTTTTAAGTCCACGTGATCTACAATTAATCTTTAATAAATAAAAGCTACCTGAAGTTTGTTGGTTTAATTAAAACAGGCATGTTTTTAGAGTTGTTGGCACTAAATATAATACTTCTATTCTATCTGGGTTTACTAAAAATCAAATAAGCTCATGTTATCTCCATTACAGAATTCATCATCAAGAAAGAGAACTTAAAAATGATGGTGAGCTGTTTAATGTCCGTGAAATGTTCACAAGTAATCTAAACATATTTATTAAAAGAAAGTGAATTGAAAGAAAGGTAAATTTATATACAAATAAATTTTCAGCAATATTTATGTCTACTAAAATAGTTTCCCCAAACCTTTTTAGGAACTTCGAACCTTAGAGTTTCACTATGTTCAACCTGATGATGTGTCACTGTTCAGGGTCTAGATCACTTCCCAATAAGATAATACTGAAGCATTACTTACTGAACATAGGGTTACCTACTTTTGGTTTCTTATTACAGAGAAACTAAAAGATATTTGCATATGCTGGTGCTACCTTGGAGAACTAAAAAAGCATATGGTTCTAGAAATTATGAAATGTATTCATAAATTTCTCAATCTGAAGAACGCTGGTGTAATAGACAGTTCACAAGTGCTTACCATTTCGTTTTCACTAGAAACTAAGATTTCTAAAAGTTAACAATTCTAATTAACATATGTAATTAAAGCTACTAGAAATAGTTCAACAGCTGTATATGCAAGGAAAGTAAGATGTCGGTTTTTGTTTTTTTGTGGTTTTTGTTTGTTTTGGTTTTTGGTTTTGGTAAGAATAAGTAGGACGAATGATGGTGCAAAAATGTACTTCAGAGAAATGAATGGAATTTTGTTCTAAAGTAAAGCTGGTTGTTTTTGAATGGGAAAGAGAACAAGAAACAAACTAAAATGGACAGAGAATGTTGTAGAAGTTTTGTGAAAAAGGAATCTTGGGAAAGGAATTTTATGTGTGATCAAGAGGGATAAGATTGAATGAATTCGTTGTGTTTGTTGGTTTTTTTTTTAAGAAAAAAACTTTAATAGCAACAGTGCACTTACGCACTACTAGATCCTGATTTTCTTTCATCTGTTAAGAAGACAAAGTTTACTGAACTATTGGTCTGCTCTTGGTAAGAGATCATAAAAGGTTGTTTTTTTTTAATCTTTTAAAGTTATCTGCTTAGAAAGCAAGGATTCTATGTTTTGCCAAAATATTTTCCTGTGTTTATCAGGTCTTTGATTACTTAAGAAAATAGAAACTTCTCAATATTAAAAAAGCTAATTTTTGCTAACAACTGTGTGACCTCCCATATTTGTCTTTAAAATCTTTTATTGTCACTTTGGTTAAATAGATAACAAAGTGTTGCTTCACAGTGACCTCTGATTCTATTTGACCAAGTGCTTTAAAACCTTTTTTGATATTTTTCTCAAACTTCCCAAAATCAAATTCTAAATAAAATCTTTTGACCTGGAAGAAACTTTGGGATTATTTCCAGAGGGTTCTGGGAATACTTCAAAGCATGTGTAAACTCATTAGGGCTATTTAATATGTTAAATTACGTGGGCCTTGTCAAATGAGAAGTAACACTAAGTTTTCTTTATGTTATATTTGTATAGGTATATAAGTGTTCTAGAAATTATGTGAAATTCTCTTACCTTCTGAAATTGCTGTCATCGAAGTTGAGGTTCACACTAAAAAGACTAAAGCTAAGTATCGGAGAAATGCCCCAGCTGGCTTTCATGCGAAGTCAGCAGCAACAGAGTCTATAAAAGTTGTGGCACATGTGGATGAAGTCCAGTCCGCTTCTGCAAAATATGGCCCCTCATTGCCCGACTTTCGCCCTCCCGATGTCCTTGTAATATGACAACATTATGCTCCTGAATCAGAGAAATTAATGTGAGTAAACAAGGGTTATAGCCACATGCCTAAGAATGAAATTGGACCATTTCCTTACACCATACACAAAAATAGACTCAAAAGGGATGAAAGACCTCAATGTGAGACAGGAATCCTTCAAAATCCTAGAGGAGAACACAGGCAGCAACCTCTTCGACTTTGGCCACAGCAACTTCTTGCTAGACACATCTCCAAAGACAAGGGAAACAAAGGCAAAAATGAACAATTGGGACTTCATCAAGATAAAAAGCTTTTGCACAGAAAAGGACAGTCAACAAAACCAAAAGACAGCTGACAGAATGGTAGAAGATATTTGCAAATGACATATCAGAAAAAGGGCTAGTATCTAAGATCTATAAAGAACTTACCAAACTCAACACCCACAGAACAAATTATCCAGTCAAGAAATGGGCAGAAGACATGAACAGACATTTCTCCAAAGAAGACATACAAATGGGCAACGGACACATGAAAAAATGCTCAACATCACTTGGCATCAGGGAAATACAAATAAAAACCACAATAAGATTCCACCTCACACCAGTTAGAGTGGCTTAAATTAACAAGGCAGAAAACAATAAATGTTGGCCAGATGTGGAGAAAGGGGAACCCTCTTACACTGTTAGTGGGAATGCAAGCTGGTACAGTCACTTTGGAGAACAGTATGGAGGTTCCTCAAAAAGTTGAAAATAGAGCTACCCTATGACCCAGCAATTGCACTACTGGGTATTTACCCCAAAGATAAAAATGTAGTGATCCGATGGGGCACCTACACCCCAAAGTTTATAGCAGCAATGTCCACAATAGCCAAACTATGGAAAGAGCCCAGATGTCCATCAACAGATGAATGGGTAAAGAAGACGTAGTATGCACACACACACACATATACGCACGCGCACACACAGAGAGAGAATACTACTCAGCCATGAAAAATGAAATCTTGCCGTTTGCGACAACATGGATGGAACTAGAGGGTATTATGCTAAGCGAAATAAGTCAATCAGAAAAAGACAATTATCATACCATTTCACTGATATGTGGAATTTAAGAAACAAAACAGAAGATCATATGGGAAGAGAGGAAAAAATAAAACAAGATGAAACCAGAGACGGAGACAAACCACAAGAGACTCTTAATCGTAGGAAACAAACTGAAGGTTGCTGGAGGGGGAAGGGGGTGGTGGAGGGATGGGGTAACTGGGTGAGAGACATTAAGGAGGGTATGTGATGTACTGAGCATTGGGGGTTACATAAGACTGATGAATCACTGATCTTTACCTCTGAAGCGAATAATACATTATATGTTAATTAATTGAATTAAAAATTTTAAAATGGAGAAAAAATCTATATGTAAAAAAACCACATGTTGTGTGATTTCATTTACATGAAATATCCAGAAAATGCAAATCCATAGAGACAAAAAGTAGATTAGTGATCGCATGGGGTTAGAAGTGGGACTGACTGCAAATGGGCATAAGGAAGAGATGGAAATCTCTCTTTTGGAGACATGGAAATAATCTAAAACCGGTTTGTGGTGATGATTACACAACACTCTAAATTTACTAAAAATCCTTTAATTACAGATATAATGGGTAAATTTTATAGTATGTAAATTACACCTCAATAATACTGTTAACAGAATTAGGGGTGGTCAGAGAAGGCCTCTCTGGAAAGATGATATTTGAGCTGTGACTCAAATGATGAAGAAATCCTGGTTACCACCACTCTGTGAAAGGACAAGACTTTAAAACCCAACCAAGTTGGGGCGCCTGGCTGGCTCAGTCAGTAGAGCATGTGACTCTTGATCTCAGGGTTGTAAGTTTGAGCCCCATATTGGGTGTAGAGATTACTTAAAAATAAAAAATCTTACAACACAAGCAACAGCAAGAGTAAAGGCCCTGAGGCAGGAGTGAGGGTGGGGTATAAGAGAAACAGACAGAAGGCCTGTGTGCTGATAATGAACTGAGTGAGGAAGAGAATGGTGGCAGATAATCTCAGTAAAGGAAGTTAAAATGATAAGATTTAGTGAACAATTGAATATAAAGGAACAGAGATGTGGAAGTTCTTATGTTTTCATCGTCAATCATGGGACAGTGGTAATTTTTATCAAGGAGATGAATGCATGGAGAAGAGGTTTCAGGGGAAAAAATAATAAGGTTAAGAACATTAATTTTAAACTAACTGTGTGATGGCTAATTTGATATGTCAAGTTAGGTAGGCCATGGTACCCAGATATTTGATCAAACACTAGTCTAGATATTGTTGTGAAAGTGTGTTTTAGATTAGATTAACATTTAAATCAATGGACTTTGAGTAAAGCAGATATGGGTGGGCCTTGTCCAATAAGTTGAAGGCATTAAGTAAAAAAGACAGGTCTTTGGTCTGGGCCAGTGTCTACATGGTACTCATTCTCCATAAGCACCACAAGAATGCCCGCTACCTACAGAAACCCAAGGTGTGGAGCCCTGACTAGTACAATGTGGAATGTGCAAGAGGAGAAATCCAGAAGTGGACCAGAGTCAAGAATCTGGAGCACAGGAAGGTGGCCCTTCTGAAGATTGATACAGGATACCATCTTAGGCCATAATGATTATACAATATAGATTCATGCTTAACTTTTTTCAATGATAACATACACAGAAAATTTTACACAAAATTCCAGCAGCTTAGCAGATCTTTGGAAGTCATTATTGTAGACCCATGTTAGCTTAATATTAAGAAGTGGACCAAAGACTAAATCTTGGAGGGAAGTCATATTGAGAGAGGAAAGGGGAAAACAATGGGCTAGGAGAGTTGGAGAAGCCAAGGCAATAGAGAAACTCACCAACAAGAGATTAGTCAATTTGAACTTGTTGAGTTCAAATTAGAAACAATCTAGGGTTGGTGGGACTTCTGTGAGGAGGTCACCTGAGTGGCCTTAATGGACAGTTTAAGTAAAATGACGGGTGGATGACAGTTTGCAGTGGGTTGAGGACCGGAAGGAACAGAGAGGCATTCACTCAGATTTCTCTTTCTGGAAGTGAACTTTAAAGGGAAGAGAGAAGGGGCATTCTGTTGAGCGTGGCAGTGTGGATCTTAGGGTCAAACCAAGGGTTCGTGTTTTTTCTCCTCAAACACGGTGATGCTACTGTCATCTCTTTAGAGAAGACTTCCTGCTTCCCCATATTTTCTGTGTCCTTTTAAAGACGGCAGGCTGGTGTATGTATGCATATTTTTAGGTTAAGTCATCAGTAGGGAGTTGGAATGTGGAGGTGTGGATGAAGACACAGAGACTTTCCCTAGAAAGTTGAGGTAACAAATCATGGAATCTGGGAAGTGAAGCAGATGAATTATAGATGTTGAGACGGGTTGTGGGAGAGGGCGCTGTGGATCAGAAAAGCTCGTTTCTCTGTGGAATAGAAGGGAAGATCACTTGCTGAGAATGAAGGCATTTTCATGGAGTCGGGCACTGAAGGCAACTGAAGGAACTTGCAATAACTGTTCTGGATGGATGGGGGGCGTCAGGCCTAATACTGCCCGTAGGCTCTGAGGTTACAGACCATAAGTACATCTGCACAGCACATGGAATCAGCCTTTCTTCTCTTTTTCCTCTAGGTCAGGTAGGAGAATGTGATAAAAATAAAAATGGGAAAATACAGACATAGTGATGATGCTTTCCATATTCTTTTTCTAATGATTTTGTGACTGTGCCTCAAGAATTGAATTATCAACTCTTCTTAAGATGTCTGTAATACTTCAACAGAGACAGAAGGAGCGAGTGGCCTTTCTTGCCGAATGAACTACCTTCAAAGCTCAGGGGCACACGACAATAATTACTGATTTCATACAGGCTGGTTGGAGAAGTCATCTGACCTGGGCGGGTTCAGCTGGGAGACTCTGCTTCCATCTGGAGGCAACAGAAACAGCCAGAGAGCTGTTCTCTTTATGTCTCTTGTCCTCCTCCTCACACCACTGAGCGAGCTGGGGCATGTTCTCATGACAACGACAGAAGTACAAGAAAGCAAGTGGAAATACGCAAGGCCTGTAAAGGTCCAGGCTGGGCATAAGCACTGTTGCCCCTGCCCCATGTAGAGTGGCCAAACCCAAAATCAAGAGACCATGTTTTTCAGTTATCTATAAAATTATTTAAAAACAAAACCTCAAGTGTAGTGGATTAAACACTACATCCAAATGTAGTGATTTAAAACGATGGTTATTTATTTGCTTATGATTTTACAGCTTGGGCCGGGATTGACAGAGATGGCTTATCTCTGCTCCCTGGAGTGTCCACTAGGCTTGGAATGTCCGTGATGGCTTTTTCCTTCACGTGTGATGTCTCAGCTGGAATGGCTGGAACAGCTGGGGGCTGGTCAGGAATTTCTGTGTGGGCTTTCCCCGTAGTTAGCCAGAGCCTCCTCGGAACATCACAGCTCTAGCTTCTCCCTGATGCCTGGGCTCACAGCCCCAGAATGTTATGTTCACTGCATTTCATTGCTCCAAGGAGTTAGAAGTCCAGTCCAACTTCAAGGGGAAGAGACACAGAGTCCAATGATAGGTGAGGCAATTCCAAGGTCACACTGCAGAAGAGAATGAGAGCTATTTCAGAACTACAATCTTCTATGGATAAAGACACATACTCCACCCACAATCTGGGTATGGATACAGAGAGGGACCAATAATTTAATCACCTGCACAGCATAATAGAAATGTGTGTATTAAAATGATTTAAGAAAATTCTAGAGTCAGGCCATTATGCAGGTATCACAGTCTGGAGGATGGTGAGTTGGCATCATAAACAGAAACCCACAGTGCAGAAGAGGCCCCTAAAAAGACTTCTGTTTTATCTTTGATAAACATGAGAGGCTCTGCTAATTAACATAATGAAATATTAGAAATTGGTTTTCTAATTTCTAATAAAATTTCTAATAAACTTATCGTTGTTAATTAGGATACTGGAAATGTGGTCTCACTGGGTAAATTAGTTGTGCCCAAGAATTGTGAATTATATATTTAAGAGATTCTGTCCAAAGATAGAAGAATTAAATGAGCTCTGTCGTCTTGAACACAAGGGACGGTGCCCTAGGCTGGAGCCTTCGGTGGTCCTGCGTCCTGATGCTGGTTTTCCTGACTCTGTTAGAAGTTTGGCTGAATCCTGCCTCCGAAAAATTGCTGCATCTTCCTCAGGCTTCACGAAAAGTAGTTTTTTTGGTGTGTGTTTTGGGGGCTAGGGGGGACCCAGTTCATACATACTGTGAACAGACTGGTAGTTGACAGAGGTAGAAGGGTGCAAAATGGGTTAAGGGAGTCAAAATCACTCCCTGTTTCCTGCCTACGTCAGGCACAACAACATTGTCACCGCGACGTTGTTCTACAGATTTCTGGTTTCGGGGTCTCTTTATCGCTCCTCTTTTCCCAGGCCCAGACAGTTGGGTCAGCTGAGGATGCCCGGTGCTGTTTCTCCGTTGACCAAAACTGCTATATCGTCCCTGGTTGTTGGTTCATCGGGGTGGGTTTAAGGGGCGGGGGGAGGATACTAAAGGTGGTGCCTCCTTCAGAAACCAGTATTTCATTGTTGCCCCCAAGCTGGAACGTCAATCAGGCTGGGACCTCTTGCAATTTCTCACTTCTGAGTTCCCTCTCATGGAGTTCAATGCTGCACTGCAGGGAAGTTACTTAGCACTTTCTAAGTGTGTGCCAGGGGCTCCCCGAGCTACCATCCCCATTAGAGCAAAGTGGGAAGGCGGGGTGTCAGGAGATGTTCATGGGAGAACGCTTGCAGGACCGGAGGAGGAGGGGGGAAGCGAACTCACCGCAGCAAGACAGGATTCAGTGTGTAAATGCTCAACATTGTTCAGTTTCAAACGCGCCACGGAAAACGGTGAGGATAGAAGAAATTCAAACACATCAAAGATGGTAGACTATGGTCCGGAAGGACCCGGGAAAGCAAAGGGGAAAGGGTCTCCTCTCGAGGGATGCAGCCTCTGGTGGGAAAACGATGCTCCAGGTGAGGCTCGAACTCACAACCTCGGCATCACCCGCACACATACTGCTCTATAAGTACCGCGCGCTAACCGGTTGCGCCACTGGAGCACCTGCTCCTCACTTCCGGTCACTCGCTACACGGCCTACGCACAAACGTCCAGCGGCTGCGCTGGGGGCACGGCCCGGGCGCCTCGAGCGCACCCAGGCGGCTGGGCCCGGCCGCCACCCCGATGGGGTCCTGACGGCGCGGGGGGCGCTCCGCGCGCGGAGACGGCGGCGGCCACTTCCAAGACGACCGGGACAGACAGGTGAGGCGCCCCCAGGACACCGCTCCTCGCGCGGCCTCGGGGGGTGGGGGGCACGCACGGGAGCCGCTCCCCGCCTCGCTGTCGCCCTCTGCGCGCGCACCGGCTGGAGGCGGCCGGGGGTTCGCGGCTGTGTGCTGCCGCCGAGGACCGGCGCTCCGGCGGGCGGGCAGGGCGCGCGCAGCTCCTCGCCGCGGGCGTGTCCCCCTGCGACGCGACAGCGGGGACGACGAGGGAAAAGGACAGGCGCAGGCCCGGGCCTGGGTCTCTGGCGTTCGCGGTGGCTGCCCGCTACGTTAAACCCGGTTTTTGAAAAAGACCTCGTACGCAGCAGAGTTTGGAGATGGGGGGCGGGCTGTCCGCAGGGACGTGCGCGAGTGTGGACGCGGAGCGTGGGGTCTTTCGTGTGGGTGCGCGACGCGGAAGGGGGCCTGTGTCGAGTTCGCCGGCATTTCTATCCCACGCACTTTTTCTTTCTTCTCTTTAAAAAAAAAGTTCCCATTTTTCATGGCTAGGTGCCTGGGAGCTGTCAACACAAACAAAAACTGCGCTGTTCGATAGAAAAATGTGGAGCGTTGTGAAAGGTGCTGAGCGTGTGAAGTCCCCCGGGGGAAGAAGAGCCCCCGGGTCTTCCTGCAGCTCCTCTGCGGTGTTTGCTCTTAAGGCCGGTGCCTTCCCACTCCGAGAAGAGGTCACCCCC
>NW_024425564.1:9406328-9432582 GCF_017311325.1 Ursus maritimus
GATGCTGGTTTTCCTGACTCTGTTAGAAGTTTGGCTGAATCCTGCCTCCGAAAAATTGCTGCATCTTCCTCAGGCTTCACGAAAAGTAGTTTTTTTGGTGTGTGTTTTGGGGGCTAGGGGGGACCCAGTTCATACATACTGTGAACAGACTGGTAGTTGACAGAGGTAGAAGGGTGCAAAATGGGTTAAGGGAGTCAAAATCACTCCCTGTTTCCTGCCTACGTCAGGCACAACAACATTGTCACCGCGACGTTGTTCTACAGATTTCTGGTTTCGGGGTCTCTTTATCGCTCCTCTTTTCCCAGGCCCAGACAGTTGGGTCAGCTGAGGATGCCCGGTGCTGTTTCTCCGTTGACCAAAACTGCTATATCGTCCCTGGTTGTTGGTTCATCGGGGTGGGTTTAAGGGGCGGGGGGAGGATACTAAAGGTGGTGCCTCCTTCAGAAACCAGTATTTCATTGTTGCCCCCAAGCTGGAACGTCAATCAGGCTGGGACCTCTTGCAATTTCTCACTTCTGAGTTCCCTCTCATGGAGTTCAATGCTGCACTGCAGGGAAGTTACTTAGCACTTTCTAAGTGTGTGCCAGGGGCTCCCCGAGCTACCATCCCCATTAGAGCAAAGTGGGAAGGCGGGGTGTCAGGAGATGTTCATGGGAGAACGCTTGCAGGACCGGAGGAGGAGGGGGGAAGCGAACTCACCGCAGCAAGACAGGATTCAGTGTGTAAATGCTCAACATTGTTCAGTTTCAAACGCGCCACGGAAAACGGTGAGGATAGAAGAAATTCAAACACATCAAAGATGGTAGACTATGGTCCGGAAGGACCCGGGAAAGCAAAGGGGAAAGGGTCTCCTCTCGAGGGATGCAGCCTCTGGTGGGAAAACGATGCTCCAGGTGAGGCTCGAACTCACAACCTCGGCATCACCCGCACACATACTGCTCTATAAGTACCGCGCGCTAACCGGTTGCGCCACTGGAGCACCTGCTCCTCACTTCCGGTCACTCGCTACACGGCCTACGCACAAACGTCCAGCGGCTGCGCTGGGGGCACGGCCCGGGCGCCTCGAGCGCACCCAGGCGGCTGGGCCCGGCCGCCACCCCGATGGGGTCCTGACGGCGCGGGGGGCGCTCCGCGCGCGGAGACGGCGGCGGCCACTTCCAAGACGACCGGGACAGACAGGTGAGGCGCCCCCAGGACACCGCTCCTCGCGCGGCCTCGGGGGGTGGGGGGCACGCACGGGAGCCGCTCCCCGCCTCGCTGTCGCCCTCTGCGCGCGCACCGGCTGGAGGCGGCCGGGGGTTCGCGGCTGTGTGCTGCCGCCGAGGACCGGCGCTCCGGCGGGCGGGCAGGGCGCGCGCAGCTCCTCGCCGCGGGCGTGTCCCCCTGCGACGCGACAGCGGGGACGACGAGGGAAAAGGACAGGCGCAGGCCCGGGCCTGGGTCTCTGGCGTTCGCGGTGGCTGCCCGCTACGTTAAACCCGGTTTTTGAAAAAGACCTCGTACGCAGCAGAGTTTGGAGATGGGGGGCGGGCTGTCCGCAGGGACGTGCGCGAGTGTGGACGCGGAGCGTGGGGTCTTTCGTGTGGGTGCGCGACGCGGAAGGGGGCCTGTGTCGAGTTCGCCGGCATTTCTATCCCACGCACTTTTTCTTTCTTCTCTTTAAAAAAAAAGTTCCCATTTTTCATGGCTAGGTGCCTGGGAGCTGTCAACACAAACAAAAACTGCGCTGTTCGATAGAAAAATGTGGAGCGTTGTGAAAGGTGCTGAGCGTGTGAAGTCCCCCGGGGGAAGAAGAGCCCCCGGGTCTTCCTGCAGCTCCTCTGCGGTGTTTGCTCTTAAGGCCGGTGCCTTCCCACTCCGAAAGGAATACCCGAACAGGCTGAGCTGCAACACCGCGGATAAGCGAGATCGGCGCACCGGAGGAAGAGGGTCCTGATTGTTTGCCGATCACATGGACCCTGAGGAACTCCTGAGCTTTTCTCAGCGGGAAACGTGCGGGGGCCCGCCTCGCGCCGTCTCTCCTTCCTCAGCGGACGCGCGGGGTCGCCGTGGGCCGGGGGTGCCCGCCCGCAGGGGCAGGGCCGGCGGCGTTTCTCGCCCGACGCCGCCCTGACCGAGGAGGTGAGCGTGGGGAACGGCCGCGGCGCCCGTAACGCACGACTGGTTCCGCGTACTGCCTTCCCGGACGTAGTCCTGTGTTCTCGCCCAGGGCGCTTCTGTCTCCACAGGCGCGCAGTCCTCCTGCCTCTTCAGCGTGAGAGGTTAGAACTAAGGGCAGGAGCCATGACCCTGGAGGCCCGTGGGTGCCAAGGAAAACAGGCATTGCCGGGCGGAGACCTGCGGGGAATGATACGGTTTTTATTCTTTTTTTTTTTTTTTTAAGATTTATGTATTTATTTGAGAAAGAGAGAGGGCATGAGTGGGAGGGGCAGAGAGAGAGAGAAAGTCAAGCAAGAGTGCCCCTCATTTTTTTAAGTCATCTCTAGACCCAATATGAGGCTCGAACTCATGACCCGGAGATCAAGAGCCACATGCTCCACGGACTGAGTCAGCTAGTTGCCCCTGGGAAATGATATGGGTTTTTATTTGTTTTTGTTTGTTTTTTAAACAGGGGCAGCAGGGTAGGATTTCAACTTTTTGTTGGAAAGCAGAGTTCACATGCTTATGATGTCACTGAATGTTCCTATCAGTGGGGACACAAGAAAGGACCACAAGGTTCTACACTTGAAGAGAAGGTTAGGATGACCTCGGTGTAAAAAGGTGCTGTAGAAAACAGAGGGCAATCAAAAAATAAACGCAGAAACAGATTAAAAGAAGAAGTAAGAGAAAAGGTAAACTGGGATCCTTAGCATAGGAGAAGGGGGGAAAGGGGCTATGATTTCCGGGAAGTGACCATGCCAGGGAATCCTCAGCATCAGAAACAACTTTACTTCTCTTGACATCACGAAGGCATGCATTTGGCATATGCCATTTTCCCCCTTTCTGTTAACAATTATTTGCTGAGATCCTCCCGCATGTGAAGCGTGGGGCCAAGTGTGAAATGGGGGGGGGGGTTATGTCAGGGCCACTGTCCTCCAGGGACTTCCAGGCCAGCTGCTGAGACAGGGCACCCAGACACCCAGGAAAAGCATAGGAACACTGCAAGGCTGTGGGTGGTCGTGTGGGGTTCCACCAAGGGGAGGACCCCAGTCCCTGCTGGCCGGGGTCACGGGATCAGTGTAGGGCCGGAGAGGCTTGGGTTAGGGGAAGAGGAGGAGGGGAAGCTGTTCTAGCTGAGTATGAGAAAATCCAAGGAGGTTGGACGCCTACAGGTCTTTCGGAAGGGGGAGAAACCCCAAAGGAACTCAGAAAATCAAATGCATTTACCTTCCCCTCACTTCTTTTCCAGTCAGCCCCCGTTTGTGTGAAGGGTGGGGTGGTCAGACCGTAGCGCATTCTCATCCCCGTGGACACTTGAACCGGCTTGGCCCTGCCCTGGGTAGAGAGAGATGCCGGGCAGCACCCAGCTCCTGCTCAGGGCTGTCTCCTCCGTGTGCAGTGGCGAGGTCACAGGCAGGAGTCCTTCATCAAAATCAAGTCAGTTCTGGCCTCGAAAGGGAGGCCCGCACCAACCCTGTTCCTCCCAGGAATGCTCAGCCTCTCCTTCTGCCCCGTAGCTCCCAGCAGGAACAGGGGCTCATCTCAGAATGGGGGTGGGGGTGCGGGGTCAGGACTCTAGGGGCACCAGCCCAGCTAGAATCACTATTCTAGAAACACTATTCTAGAATCACCTTCTAGATCTTTTTGCAGCTTCCTCTCCCTCCATCCCTCTGCTTCCCACCAGCCCCCACTGGTTCCCATTGTGAAGTTCCTGCACTGCTTCCTTAGTTTTCTGGGGATTCAGACCCCGGAAGGAAGGGGACCTAGAGGGTCAAATTTTCATGATCAGCACTCTTCTTGTCTCCTTCTTCCTGAACTTTATACTCCCGGCCTTCCCTCGATCCCTTCCTAATACCTGGAAACAGTACTTCGTCCTCACGATCACCTTCTTCATAGGTAAGGGACGGGAGGAAGAGGATCCCCTCGGCCATCCTGGCTCTGGGATGGGGTGGTGTTCCACTGGGCAGAGCCTCTTAGAAACTAGTCAGGGACTACTAAGGAAAAAGAGAGTCCAATGAAAATGAAAGGAGAGAAACAGTTGGGGAGCTAACATGACAATTTAAGTCTTGGGACTTGACCCTACGGCCATGGACTAAGCCGGCGGCACCTTGGGGCCCTTTTTCCTGACAGGTGTCTGTGTGTTCCTGGCGTTGCTGCTACGCGGTCTGTGTATTTTGAGAGAAACTAGCTCAACAAGGAAGCGAAAATCGCCTTTCCCTATCCCTCTTTCATCCTCTCAGCGCCAGGCTGGTTTTATCTGGTGACTGTTCTAGGGGCTTCGGAGTTCTTGGGGTAGGTCCTGAATCCAGACCCTATCTGTGGGCTTCCACACTTTCCCTTGAGCACTGTTCGTTCTAGGCATGGATTCTGTGCAATGGTATCTCATTGGCTCATCGCACCTGCTTCTACTCTATAACGTTAGAATTTTGCCTTCATAGAGTGCATAGAATCCATTTCTCCAGAACATTCTGTAAGAACCATGTCTTGGAGGTGAGCGAGAACTCTCATAAGATAGAGTATAGTAGGACGCAGGGTGGGTGGAGGAAAGGAATGGGAGGGACAGACCAGTCTGCACTTTGGGTCCCTACACCACACTCCCATTGGTCAAACCTGTTTCTAAAAATTTAGAATTGTTCAATTTCTTAACATCCAGCAAGTATCATAGTCACTTCACCCTCAACAGGGTCATTCTCTCCTCAGGAATTCTCTGCTTCGTCAGCTCCCAGCACTGTTGGCTTTGGTGAGTATTACAGCAACCAGTCCAAGTGGAACCCAAGCAAATACCAGTGGCCAATGGGAGCCCAGTGACAGTGGTAGAGGAAACTGGGTAAAGATGGCTAGCCTGACCTCAGTGGTGGTGAGAAGGCTAACTTTAATAGAAACATCGTGCCCAGCCTGTAATTCAACACCTCACAGCTACACACACGCTCCTGTTTAATTACTGCGTAAGACTCGAAAGAGTTGGCCTGCTGCTAATCCTTGTTCAGGTATGGGTCAGGATTCCAGGAGTTTAGGTTTCCATAAGAGAGAGGACACACTTGGGGTGTGGGGAGGGATGAGTGTGCTTTGGCTCTTGGGGACTTGAAATGAAAACCTTCTCCTCACCTTGAAGTTTCCCTAGTTCCAGCCACCCTCTCACTGACATTCTGGTCTCCTGGAAGTAATTCCCTAAAAGTAACCACAGCTCTTTCTCCATCTGTGAGTCCTGAGCTTTGATAAAAATTCTCAGCCCTCTGGAAATTTCAATGAATGGAATCTTTTCACTGTTTTATTATTCAGGACTCTTTGTTGCAGGGAATAGAACCTTATCCAAATTACCATAAACGATGACAAAAGGCTGAATTTATTGGAAAGATGCAGGGGTAGCTCATGGACTCAAAGAAAGTTCTGGTAGGATCAGGGCTACACAAAAGACTTTGGGGACTAGAACCTGGAGCTCATTTCCTTTGGGATAACTTTTTTTTTTAAGTATTCAGTGAATGTTAATGGAATTTCCTGATCCATAAATATAAGCATTATCCTAAATTCTCCTTGCTCATTGCTTTCAAAAAACCACCAAGACCTATCCTTTCCACCTCAAGCAGACCTCTGTCCCCTTTCTGATCCTCGTCACACTCCATGGCCAGAGCAGTCCTTGTCATTTCTGCCCAGATTGTGAGGTCTTCAAGTGCGGCTTCTCCCCCGCAGCAGTCTGGCTCTGGTGGTGCCTGGTTCAGTCTTCCCAAGACGCAGAACTGAGAATGTTCTCCGTAAGGACCTGCTTTGCAGGTTCCCAGGGGGCTCAGTTAGTTAAGCAGCTGCTTTGGGCTCACATACTAATCCCAGCTCCCTGGGATTGAGTCCTGCATCAAGCCCCTTGCTTGGTGGGGCGTCTCCTGCTCCCTGTGCTTGTGCTCTCTGACAATTAAATAAAGAAAATTAAAAAAATACATTTTGCCTTCTTCTTGCCCTCAGGATAAATTCCTTATCTTGATATTTAAAGTTATTTACAAGTTGGCACCGACCTATCTTTCAAAATGTTTTAATTTTTTATTATACTGCATATCATACATGGAAAAGAAGTATTAAAATGTATAAGAAAGGCACCACCAAATCTAGAAATCTTCAGAATATCTGAAGCCCCTAGCGTACCCCTCAAGCTGCCCGTTTCCTTTCTCGATGCCAGTTCAACATGGAACTGCTTTCCTCAAGTATCCTTCTGCAACTTTTCATTTTGCGCAGCCTGAACCTCTGGCCCCGTATTTCCCTCCTTGCGAGGCCAGGTTTGTTCCTCCTTCGAGACTGTGCCCCACTGCGATCCGCTCGGGGAGAGCCTCCCCTGACTTCCTCGCTTCACTGCCACTCTGCTAGCACATTTTCTTCTTAATTTCTGGGGTAGCACTTCTCCCGTTTGATTTTAATTACGAGTTTAGATTGGTCTCTCTGACTAGAGTTCTGTCCTTGAGAATGAGGAGGAAGCTTATTCCGGGAATCCTTAGGGGTTCACATTTTGCTTGGCCGATGAATATGCAGTAAATGCCTTTTGAGTTATTGAGATGACATCGGAGAAGGCAGGGACGGACGTGGACGTGCATCAGTGACGACGACGTTTTACTGACAGTCGGTACCCGCCAGATCTTTACGTAACTGTTCTGTTACTTAATCTCCCAACAAACCTGCAACGTGACGATCGTCCTCATGTTGCAGATAAGGGAATGCGGTGACAGAAAACTTAATTTGTCCAAATTTCACATAGCTCAAAAAGGGCAGAGTCATGATTTTAACCTGGGTCTCTTGCTCTGCCTGCTCTTTCTTTCCACATCAAGTTTCTTCTCGTGAACAATGATAAGTATAGAGAGTAAAATTAAGACAGGAATTGCTAAACCGCATTATGCTGGAGATGAGCGGACCATGATAACGAAACAAATTAAAAACACCGACAGCTATAAAGACGCTACAAGAATAAGTGTGGGAACCACCCGGAGAGCTAAATTTTATAGACAATGCAGGTGGCATAAATCACTGATTTCTGGAATTAATCATCTAAGACCCTTGCTCAGCCCGGAGAAGCAGATGGGGGCCTCGGTTTCCGGTTGAGTGCCACGCTCCGCTCTGTGCTGTGCACCTTGGCCCTGGACACCTCAGATCTAGAAACTGCAGGGTCGTTTTACGGTGCGGTTATAAAGATCTGTGATGTGTGGCATTACTAATAGCCACCATTATACAATTTCAATGTCAGAGTCCATATGTAATCATGTACAATTAATGTCATATGCGATTCATGTACTCGCACCAAATGCAGTACTGAACACAAACTTAGGTCAAATTCCTTCTTTGAGACTCCGGAAGGATCTGGAAATCTCATGTAGGTTAATGTAAGCTCCTGTGTCTCAAAAATGCTTGAGAAATACTTATTTCATTTGATTTCGGGTATGGGGCTGGAGCAGAGTGTAGCAGCTAATACGGCTTGGCTAAGCCACTGGCAGTCCTCACACCACTGCCCCCAGGCCTCCTTTCCAACAGAAACCTATTTTTATTCACATAACCTTGTCTATTCTTCCTTGGCTTTGGAGGAGATGGACCCCACTCTCAGCTCCAAACAAAGAATTATGATTGACCTAATCAATCACAGGGGTCCTACTCTGGGAAATAATTGGATTAGGACAGTGTGTGATGCAAACCCAGCCAGTGTGGGGGGCGATCCACTGGGAGCATTTGGAGTTGTCCTCAACAAAAGATACCAGAAAGAGGCCTGTCAAGCTTTTGTTTTCTTCTGGACTTTAAGATTGTGAGAGTTTGAGGACCTGCAGGGAAAGCAGCTGGTGTGAGATCCATAGGTTGAGAAGGACAGAGTGCAAAGAATTGTTTAAAATGTGGGTCCGGATGACGTCATGGAGACACTGAATTAAGCGGGCTTCCCTACCCTCTGGACTTGTTATGTGTGACAATAAACCCACTTTGTGTAAGCCACTCAGTGTTGCGGTTTCCATTGTTGTGGATCTATTGCTGGAAGTTTCCCGTTACTGGGGGGGGCGGGTGTTTAGGGGTAGATCTCGTAGAAGTTCTGTAATAAGTTTTGTATAAGCTTTATGTTCTAAATCCCCCTGATCACTGGCATTAGGGAAAACTCAAAACCAGCCACTTACATGGTATGAAAAATGTCAGGCTGGCTTGGGTTCGGTTCACTAAGCTTTCTCGTCCATCTCATCAGACTAGACCTCGCAGCCACTCGCTCCCACCCAGCCCTACTGCCTGCCACCAGCTTTAGGCTTCGTGGACACACCCAGCCCCTGCTCCTGAGCCCAGAAACTGCTACTCGAGCTTCCAGGCTGTATTCAGGAAACTAGAACAACACTGCTGGACAGAGTCCTCAGCTGCTCTTCCGTGTAGACATCAGTGTTAGAACAGCACGGAGTCGCAGACGTGGAATGCCTACACCGCAAGCTGGGCCTTTCTCCTGATGCTCACAGGCACTCGTCTCCACTCCGCACGCACGCAGACTTGTAGTGGAAAATTAGTCACTGCTGACCCTGAGGGCGCTGCCCTCGAGGGACACACCGTGCAGTGGGGAAGACCGCTGAGCGGACGGCAGCTCACAGCGCCGGCCACGGTTGATGGGTGCGCTCTGCCCCACGACTACGGGACACGGTTGATGGGTGCTCTCTGCCCCGAGGACTACGGGACACGGGTGATGGGTGCGCTCTGCCCCGAGGACTACGGGACACGGGTGATGGGTGCGCTCTGCCCCAGGACTAGGCGAAGGAAAACCCCAGCTGGGCAAGAATTAGTCCCGTTAGGTTTGCAAGAGTGTTTCCTCACTCCATCTGTTCACACCGGCCCCTGATTCCCGGTTCCCATCCGTTCTCCAACAGCTAAGCCGTAAAAACGCCATCATCGGGCGCTGGCGGGTCCTTCGCCGTGAAGTCAGTGACGTGAGGTTGGCGGGACAGTGAACAAAGGAGTCTTCAAGATCGACCACAAATGTGTACGTGGTCTCAGCTGGGAAACTGGAGAGCAGAAAAACCAGAAAGGGGCCGAGTGCACATAAGCCACGTCCGACACTGGGGGGTGTAAAACTGCAAGCACCTCGGAAAGACTAATTAATGACGCTTTAGAAGAGGCCGTCGCCAGCAGGGCCAGTGGTGCAATGGATAACGCGTCTGACTACGGATCAGAAGATTCCAGGTTCGACTCCTGGCTGGCTCGCTGTGCCCCTTGTTTTGGGGGGAAACGGGGGTGGTATGCTGTGTTACAGACCAAATACCCTAATGCAGCTGTTTTATTATAGGAGGGCCTCTTAAAAGTTGCGTTATGACTTGTTCCATCACCACACCCTTGAGAAGGACTGAGGGAAGATGAGGGGGGTTGGGAAAGGCAGACAAAGGAGTAAAACAAGAATCTGGCACAAATCGACTAACGTTATCTTCTAGACCCGCCCATTTTGCATGAAAAAGTCTCCTGTTGGAGAATGCTGGCCTCTCTGTTAACGCTCTTGAGAATTAACAGCAGCCTCAGAGAATCCTGCTTCATCTCCTCCAGGGCTCGGCTGTCCACGTCCACACGGCAACAGCCCGCCGCGATCCCATAACCGACGGAGCAGCTGCTGAAGGACGAGGGCAGAGCGCGCGGGGATCACGGATCAGCGGGAAAACTTCCCGCAGGAAGAAGCAGCTGGTAGGCGATGAGCCATCACACAGCGACAGGGACAACCTGGATCGCGTATGTACCAAGGGACCAGGGGTACGGGGCTGGGCTCGGCTGGGAGGGGGCGGCGAGCGCTCGTCCCCACCGGGCGCCACAGACGCACACGCAAGCGGGCCCGCTGACAGAGGAAGGGCAGAGAATAGATGCTGCCCCGTAGAAGCTGGGAGTTTTCTATTCTAGTTGGAGACCGACGCTGGAAGAGCGCGGGAGGAGGCCACGCATCAGAATGCCAGCCCCTGATTCCCGGTTCCCACCCGTTCTGAGAGAGAGAGAGAGAGAGAATGCCAGCATCAGAAAAGAGGAAAGAAGGGTCTGGGGTCAGCGGCTGCTTCCATCCTGGCTGTGCTGTGGCCCTTGTAGGATAATGTAACCCAAACTTTGCCTTTAAAAGTTGGGAAGAGGAGATACATTCCTGGAGTCAAAACTCAGGTGCCACCAACACCCCTGAGCTCGTGCCCCGCCAGTGCCAACCACTATTAATGGCACTGGTGTGTCCCCTGCAGAAGAAAAGTATTTAGGGATTTGCACCGGCACTGCCTTCCTACTTCAAACTCGTTGGTACCAGACCTCCCGTTGTACTTGGGCTTCACTCCGCTTTGGAAATTCCTAACCAGGTCATGGCTATCTCGACTACCCGGATCACTACCAAGGTCATGGGTGTTAGCAGCGTGCTGCAGCCAATAGAACTTTAAGAAAACTAACACCGTAATCAGATCTCTCAAGCAGTTCCCTGAACGGTGAATAGTAATCCACGTTCTAGAGTGACTCCACCCTCCCTTCAAATTCATTAGGAGCCTAGAAGACTTTATTACCTTCTTTTTATTTTTAGCCTAAAACTTCAGTCACCATGAAACTCTGCAGTAGGAAAGTTCAAATGTCATCTGCCTAGTGTGATGACCCCAGTTTACAATGCAACCTACCCTGTTACCCTATAGCCTGACCTACTCCCTGCTTTATTAGTCTTCACGGTACCTGGATGACCTCGGAGGCTGACAAGCTCTTCTCCTTCCCTCTGGCAGACTGTCAAGCTGACCAACACAAACAAACATGCAGCTTCTGCCCCTTTGCTCCGGATTCTCGCCCGGTTCCCAGTCTGCACTCCACCTCTTTTTCCAAAAGGGTTGCATTTTCATTGTCCTGAAATGTGCCTCAACTTCTGACCGCAGTCCCAAACCTGCTGTTTGTAAAAGGACTGTGGGAGTGTATGTTATCTTAACCTCTCTGTTGATTGGAGTCATTTTGTTCTCGAAGCAGATAAGTCTATTGATGTTTTATACACAGAAAAATAAACTCACTTTGAACCCCTACGTTGGGATCTTCAGACGAGAAGAGGAAAGTTCCCCCCATCGCCCTGCTGGACGGAGTTGTTGCATCCAATTTTAGAACTGAGCCCTAATTCCCCTTCCATGTGCCACGCTGCCGTAGGGAACGCCGTCTCTCCACGTCCGGACCCGTGGCTCCTCAGCACCTCCCCGTATAATTATGAGATCAGATTTCGAAAGGGTTTCTCACCCAAGGGCCAGGGGCCAGTGCCACCTAGCAGCTATCCCTGCATCCCAGGAGGCACGGTGACTCCCCACCCCCAGTGCCTAGGAGCACGCAGTAGGCCCGCTGGTGAGGATTCGTGGAGTGAACGACAGTGTCTAACTGCAACAGAGTGACTGTGAGGGTTCTCTGCCTGGACCACCGGGATGCGTTCTGACCCTCCTCCTGGCCTTCGCACCCGGCCCTTAGCTCCGGCCCCTGGTGGAGTGGTGTGGAGATGCGAATTCAGTCACAGTCCGGACTAAATTCATTTACCAGCCAACTTAGCTAAAGACACTGTCCAAATACTTTATCCTGGCATCCAAAGCCATTCATGAAGAGGGCTGGCCTGTCCAAGAGCTTCACTCCTGGAATTTCATCCCGTGCAGACTCTAGAAAAAGTAAGTCACTCTTAATTGACCTTCAAACCCTGTTCTTTTATTTTTCTGAGACTTTGCAAATTCCCTTGGGTAAAGCAGCTGAAGGGCCTCTCATCCTTAAAATGGAATTGTGGGGGCACCTGGGTGGTACAGTTGGTTAAGTGACTGACTCTTGGTTGCAGCTCAGGTTGTGATCTCATGGTGGTGAGATCGAGCCTCGTGTCAGGCTCCCGGCTCAGTGTGGGGTCTGCTTGAGATTCTCTCTCCCTCTCTGCCTCTCCTGCTCGTGCTCTCTCAAAGAAATAAATCTTAAAAAAAAATATAGTTGTGAGCACTGCCTTGAGTGGAGGTGGAAAGAGAAAGAGAGCAATAAATTGAGAAAACTCAGATTTTCTGTCCCCTTGTTGTCTGATTTGAGAGCCAGTGCCCAGAAAGAAGCACAGCAGGTTTTCTCTACACGTTTCTTCTGAATGGAACAAAACCGAGCTTCCAGTCAAAGCCTCAGATTCAGTTTCGGGGCAGAGGGAGTGAAAGCAGAAGATTCCAGACTGCCATAGGCAGATTCCCACAGATGGGCTACAGTCACAGCCAGAGTCCTAACCACGGTATGATCAGGCAGGCCGCTAAGAAAAGCCGGTTCCTTCTACTTCTTACAAATTAATCATGGCAATTGCCTTCCCATCGAATCAGTAAGAGCTCCAAAAAGCATACCGTATGCTTGCAAAGCAGAAATGAGTATTCACAACCGTCATGGGCGGAGTAATCTTGCTTCCTTCCAGCTGTGCCCATTTCCCTTGTCCATTCCAGAAAACCAAGGGCCTCACAGCTTCCATGTTGCCGGAGTTTAAGAAAGGTTTCTCCTTGAATTTATCCTATGGAAGAACACAACACAGAGGAAAGCTTGTCCCCTCTGTGTCACTAAGGTCATAAGAGGCAATAGCTGAGAACAGCATCATCCTAACTCTAGACACTGAGAGGATCGAGACTGGCAACCTGCCAAGAAGCTTCTCCTCTAGACGAAATATGGAAAATTAAACAATAACTTAATATCCTTCCCAAGAAAGAATTTTATAAAGAAAATGAAAAGAAAATGAAAAGAATTTTATAAAGAAAATGAAAAGAGAGCCAATTGATTGCTCTAGAGAGGTCAGGGAAAGGCTCTCCACGGCAGTGACACTAGAGTAATGGCCTCAGTGATGGAAAACAGTCCACTTTGTCCAGTCTGGAGCAAGAGTGGAAGGAAGAATTGAAAGGCAGGGGGCTCCACGGGCAGCAGGAAGACAGCTCCTCAGCACAGCCGAAGACGAGATTTCTCTCTTCCTCGCTTCTCCAGACTGGACATCATAGTCCCAAAGCAGGCTTGGGTCTCTAAGATCCACTCGGTTCCCAGAAGGCCCTCGCCAGAACCTCATGCTGGCCTCGTGGTGTCTCTAAGGCCTAGGCTCAAGGTGAAGAGGAAAAGCTGTTCGTGCACCAGGCGCTGCAGGGACCGTCCCACTGCTCGCTCAGCCCACTATGGGTCATGACCTCAACGTCCTCACAAGCCTTGCTCAAACTCGCACTAGAGTCTGTCAGTTGGTGGGGAAGGCATTATTGTCTCACAGCATTTCCGGCTGGGCATTCACAGGGCCATTGGGTCAATCTGCAGCTCAGTGGGTCCCTAGAGAAAAATCTGTCTTGGGGCACAGGTGTGGCCTTGGAAAAGGTCCTCATTGGTCCCGTTTATAATGCAGTAGGCGATCTGGAGGAATTTGTTCTGGGTGTCATTAAAAAGTGGGCACACTACAGCAATGGTGAGGCCCAGGCGGAGCGTGATCCCCCCCGTCCCTGATCTGCCTGCGGTGGGGGCGGTGGGTCCCTCGGAACCTGGTAAGTGTCAGAACCTTCGGTTCCTTCGCTCTCAGATTTTATGTAATCTCTCCGTGCCGCCCCGTGCAGAGGCCTCGGGTCCACACATTCTCAGCTGGATCTCACGTCTCCGGGTGTCAGGCTTTCCCCTTTCTGATTTCCCAGGCTAAAGCTTCGCGTAAATCTCAATCTCCAGGAGCCGAGAGCCCCTCCTGCCGCCGCTGAAACCGGCTCCTCTCGGTCTGGAGAACGCGGAATGGGGGTCCGCGCTGACCCCTGGAACGGAGGCGCGGAGCCCCCAGACAAAAATGCCCCTCCCGGTCCGGCTGGGACCGCCTTCTCTCTCGCCGGGATCCCTGTCCTACGCGGGTTCCGTCCCCTCGGCTCTTCCCGCCTTCCTCCACCTCTTACAGCCCGTCGCTTACGGTGGGAGCGAAGTCACTGCCTCCCCCGTCCCATATGCGCCCATAAAGAAAAAACAAACAGCTCCAAGGTCCGTTATTATCCAGATTTAAACTTGCGGTCCCGGGGAAAGCCCCGCGGCTGCGCTCGGGTCGTGGAGAGCGCGCCGGCCGCCCGGGACAGGAGGGCGCAGAAACGGGCGCCGGGCGGGCTGGCGCGCCGCGGCCTCTCCGGCCAAGCGCGTGCGCTCTGCGGCCCCGCTCCCGCCGCCCGGCGCGCTCCGAGCCCCTTCGTTTTTAATTCAAGTAGTTCAACAGCCTCCCCCCGCCCCCCGGCCATTCCGACAACCGCGCGGGCTCGCTTCCCCCGGTGCTCGCGCCTCGTCTCTACCCGCACGCTCAGTTTGGTTCCTCCGCTCGGATGCAGCCGTGCTTCCCGGCGCCCTTCGGCGAGAGCCCTTCGTGGGTCCTGCTGTGACTGCCGCTCGGCCCACTTCCCCGGCGGTGAACACGTAGCTCCGAAGTAAGAAAAAGTGGTGCGGACACGGAGTTTCCGTAGTGTAGTGGTTATCACGCTCGCCTAACACGCGAGAGGTCCCCGGTTCGAAACCGGGCGGAAACAGCGTTCTTTTGCCTCCATGGCCCAGCGCGGTCCCCACCGCCGGCTCCCGGAGGCCGCAGCGGCGCGGAGCCGGCATCCGCATCCCGGGAACGCCAGGCAGCCCGACGCCGCCCTGCGCGCTCCTCTCCCACGGGCAGCGGGACGTTTTGGCGGCGCCGGATCTTTCTCTTGGCGACTTTCTCCCCCTTCACTTCCGCAGAGGAACGGGTGACCGCCGCGCCCTTGCCCGGGGCCGTCTGGAGAGGCCGCGCTCGGCGTCAAATGCTGTTCTGCGTTAACGGCCCCGGCTTTCCCCGCGTTCTTGGCCGCCGGAAACGCTGAACAATGAAGCGGAGACCCGCGCATCTACTCCTGGAGGGAAAATTGGGAGAAAACACAGAGCGCGATCGGGGAATTAGTTCAGGTGGTAGAGCGCTCGCTTAGCATGCGAGAGGTGGTGGGATCGATACCCACATTCTCCAGATTTTGTCGGCCCTCGGGGTGGCAACCTCAAACCCTCTAACACCTTCAAGAAAATCAGAAAAGTGCCGGGCGTTTTTCAACACAGTAGGGCTTCGGCCGTTTCTTTGGATTTTGACCTACAGGCATGGACGAGGCAGGGCTAGTGACGGCCCTACAAAACGCAGGTATGTGGACTGCCGGTTTATAATACGTCCTGTTTCTTCCGAGGAGATGCGATTCCGAAAGGACCAGGCAGGCCCCCTTGCTGTTGTTCTCCGTGTGTCGCCTGCAGCTTGGCCCTAAATTCAAACAGTCCGGGAAAGTGCAAAACACATAAATCAGATTCAAGAAGTTCTGCCAGAGGAAACGAAAAGGTGTTGTGTGTTTATGGATTTATCAGAAATCATAGAAGCTAGAAAGAAATGGAACAGTATTTTTTTAATGCTGAAAGAAAATAATTGTCAATCTGAAATTTTATCTGTAGCACAAATATCCTTCAGACATAAGGGTGAAATAAATACATTCTCACTTGAAAGCACGCTTAGAAAATTCATTGGTAGCAGAAGAGCTTTTAAAAAAAGATTTTAGACTCAAGAGAATTGATAGGAAATTTGGAACATCAGAAGCGAAGGAACAGCAGAATAGGAAATATCTGGGTAGATACAATAGACTATTATTCTCTGGAGTTCTTTAAAGGTTTTCTTTACTATTTTTTTAAGTAAGGTCTTGAAGACTGACAGCAAAAATTATAACACATCGTCTAAATGTACTATAGACAACACAAAGGGCTTAGAATAAAGGGATCTAAGTGGTGATAAGGTTTCTATATTTGACTTGAATGGTACAACCCTCATTCTAAAACAGACTGTAAAATGTTAAATATGTATATGATAATACATATACCAATTACTATTAGTAACCTGGACTAATCTCTAAATAACGATACCAAGAGATATAGTGAAAAAAAAAGAAATTAATATAGAATATTAAATATGTTTTAAAAAACCAAAATGAAGTAGGAAGACAGAAATAGAAAAATGAAAAACAGAGGGAACAGATCATAAACAAAATAAAAATAATACATTTATATACAAACATACTCATGATAACGTTAAATGTAACCAGTATAAACATGTCTACATACTGGAGATAGTCAGACTATATTAAAAATAAAACATGATCCAAATATGTGCTGACTATAAGAAACTCACCTCAAATATAATGGCTTAGGTAGAGTAAAAGTAAGAGAATGGGGAAAATTAAACCACAAAGGGAAAAAAAAAAGTGGATTGCACATGTTTGTATCAGACAAAGTAGATTTTAAAGCAAAGAAATTTTCCACATAGAAAGAGAGAAGTCATACAATTATTTGGTGTCTATTCGCCAAATAGATGGAACTATCTTAAATGTGCACGCATCTGGCCACAGATCTCCAAAACTCAACCAAAAGTTGATAAACCTAAAAAAAAAATTAAAGTAAAAATTCCACAATTATAGTTGCAGATGTTAACATGTCTATCTATTGGGGGCGCCTGGGTGGCTCAGTCGGTTAAGCGTCTGCCTTCCTCCTGGGATCCAGCCCCACGCTGGGCTCCCTGCTCAGCGGGGAGCTGGTCTCTCCCTCTCCATCTGCCTCTCCCCCACCTCATATGCAATCTCTCAAATAAATAAATAAAACTTAATAAAATCCACTTCTCTCTATTAATTGATAAAATTAGTAGATAACAAATCAGCAAATATGTTGAAGAACTAAACACAACCATCCACCAATTGACCTTACAGAGCAAAACTACACCACAGGTAAGAGACGACCAAAGATGGAGAGAAAAGTAAGAGCATATCAAAATTAAAAAATCAAGAATGCCACTGTGCAAGAGAGTGATGTTACTAAAATTAATATTTTAGAATGAGTTATTTATCCATAAATGCCCGGGAGACAAAGCAGTGAACCTGGGAATGGATCATTTCTTGTCCATTTTTATCCTCCCATCTCTTGAGGTCTGGAGTCATCAGATTCCTTCTGAAACACCCGAGCCTAGTACAGTGCCTGGCAAAGAACAGCTCTCCAGCGAACATGTGCCAAACGAACGGAAACGAAGTAATAGAGTAAAAGAATTGCACAAAAACAATGCACAGTAATTATCAAGTCACTGGATGTGAGATTTGAAAGAGGACAATGAGTCAATATTGACTTGGAAGTCTGAGCCCAAAAGGCCATCGCACGGAAGGTTGAAAGTTAGATATTTGTGTATCAATGAATGAGCTACTGCGGAGAAGAGAGACGTCTTGAGTTGGAAGAGAGCAAGAGCTTTCATTTTGGAATCTAAAAATCTGTTTTCTCGGGTCAGGTTTTGCCACTTAGCAGCTCTGGAACCGTAGGAGCAATACTTAATGTATCTGAACCTCCATTATATCTGGGAAGTGCAGATTTTGATAAATAGTTTTGTTGCCAAAATCCAGTTGGACCGTATGAGATAATCTCCATAAATCTCCCAGTATAATCAATGGTACATGACAAAGCGAACAGTGAGATTTCTATTAAGTTCAGCTTGTATGTTCTGTAGGGAGAATGTCTCCAGTCACGTAGATGTAAATAGAGATAAAACAGACTAAGATGGAGAAGTTTAGGCTGTGGAAAAATATGAGGATTATTTATTCGCTCATTCATTCATTGAGTCAGCCAATCAGTGAACCAGTATTAACTAAGTACCTCCCATGTTTATTTTCAACAAAGGAGACCAGGGAAGGTGCAAGATCACCTGAGATCTCTGAGGGCAGGATAAAACCACATCATTAGACCCCCAGAGTGGCAAAAGATAGGCATACCTGCCCCCATTCCCGCAGCCCAGGTGGACCTCCCCTTGGGTGAATCCCGGAAAGGCTTGAATTTCACTGATTGTGGGTGTGAAATCCTTCGGGTGCAGCACTGGCTCGTATGGAGTGATTTTCAAGTAGCATTGATTGTATTCCTTGAATGCTGGAGACTAATAAAGCAGCGGTGCTAGAAAAATAATACTTGATACTTTAAATAGGAAAAGGCCTGTAAGGCTGCCCTCTTAGCGCAGTGGGCAGCGCGTCAGTCTCATAATCTGAAGGTCCTGAGTTCGAGCCTCAGAGAGGGCAAGTGGGGTGTTTTTTTTGTTTTGTTTTCTTCTCACAGTCGGCGGGGCCTAAGGTTACTTTGGTTAAATACAGGAACAGAACGTAAAATGATCAACTACTGCCTGATAAGGAGTTTTGAAGACTGATGCAGTGTTTGCAGAGGACGGTTAAATCGGTTTTGTAGTTTGTTGGGCTTCCCAGTAGTTTCAGGAAAACGAAGGTGAAGAAATTTAGATTGTGCCAGAAACTGCAAGCGATGCTGTATTTTTGGTCTTCCTCTCTGTCTTATGGAAGATGCAAGGGAAATTTCTCTTCCCTCTTCTTGCTCTGAAGGTCGCCCAACCACAGTTAAGGGGTACAAGAAGTGTAAAATCATTTATTCTTTTAACCATTCAACATATATTTCTTGAGCACAGGTCTTATTAATGGAAGGTTCTGGGTGCGGTCATTAAAGAGTGAAAACACGGCAAACGTTCCCTCCTTCCTAGAGCCACAGCCCGGCTGGGAGGCTAAGGGAAACAGACAAGAAGCAAATGCGAAAAATGCATCGTAGAGTAGCGGTAGTGTTTACTGTGGGGTAATCATTAGCCAGTCGAGGGGGTCAGGAGTGTGGAGGTGGCTCCTTCAGCTTTCGGGAAAGAGTCAGGAGAGTTGTCACCGTGAAGACACTTTCTCCTTCCTTCTTGCTTGCTGAGATCCTTGTGCCCAAAGTTTTTCTAACACAGTCACTAGAGTAATTTTTACCTATCAAGGCAACAGGGGGTATGAGAGCTATTTGCACATACGCTGAGTGGGCTTAGTTGGATAAGTAATGCTACCCGATAAATCTGTACGTGCTTCTGCCTGTGGAAAATGGGAAGTGAAGGCTTCTCCCGGTAGGTGGGCAGCCCCTGGAACAGGGTCAGGAGCCGATGAGCAGACGTCAGCCGCTGCCGCGGTGGCCTTTTCCTGTGGAAGCGATGCTCATTAGAGGCCTGAGGAATGGATTTGCAGATTGAGGACAGAATCCTCCAGGCTTCTCTCCTCGGACAGAATCCTCCAGGCTTCTCTCCTCGGACAGAGCAGGCTTCCCCTCTAAGTTTTCCCAGAGTGTCCAGGTAAGGAAAGAGCCCCACATGGGCTGGAAAAATTGATTGTTCACTGGGAAGAGCAGGAAGCCCAGCTGTGGAAGGACATAACCTGAGCACTTCGCAGGGTCTCAGCACACACACGAGGCCTCGAGCTCAGGATGGTTAGGCAGCGAATCTGACTGGAATGTCCATGGTGGAGAGACATTCCACGGTTTGAAAGGCATATGCACCGGACGTGTTCTCTCTTGAGCTCAGGCAGGAAAGGAGGAAAAGAAACGTTAAGGTTTTCTTTCATGATGGAGAAAAGCCTTTTCCCATCACTTCTGACTCCAATCTTGAAATTTCTGACAGATAATTCGAATGAGAAGGGATTCTGACCCCTGGAGCATCAGCATTTTTGTTGTTGATCTTTCCTGCCCATTTTTAAATTTCTTTAAAATTAAATGCTGCGTAAAAGCCAGTTTCAGTGTTCTCTTAAAAATTCTTCCTCCTTCTCCTTCCCCGATCTTATCCTCGTTCCAGGATCCTAGGGTCTCCCTATGCCAATCTTATCTTTGTCTGGAAGTCAGGGAGAGGGATCAAGCCCTACCCAGTGACCTGGGCCACCCCGGGAGGGGATGACGGTACAGTCGAGGCCCAGAGGCGCTGCCCCACATTCTCCTCCTAGGCGGCCATAGTTCTGAGTCAGGTAACAATCACAACCCTGTTTTCATAGTGAGATACACAACCTCGGGGAGAGCCCTGTCATCTCAACTGGGTCCCGCATCCAGTTGGGACCTTTCATTTGCCTTCTGTCATTCAAGATAGTGAGATTGTTTCAGAGCTAGATGTTCTCATGGTGACACACCGCAGGTCTCTCTTTCCCCCCACACCCCCTGACAGAATTCCTAGTTTTTCACTCTGCTTTTGCCAAAGTCACGTTTGAGATGATCTGCCCTTAGTCAGGTCCCCTTCAACGGCAGTGAAGTAACCCTATGGTACCAGGTTAGACCCATACAATTAGTTAGGGCACATGCCTAGAAAGACCATAAGTCAAGAAGAGGGTTAGAGCGTGGCAATTGGGGCAAATGTTAGAGTGTCTTCTTTGCACTCAGAGCTGGTGGGAAAGGCACCTGTTTTCTCTGGTTATGACCCTTCATTCCTTCTTCATAGTCACCTGTGATCCCCAGAGCTTTTCTCCTGAACTCCAGGAAGTATTGGGCCTTTTTTTAAAAAAAATGGCAATTTATACCTTTCTGGTCCTTACCTTATTTTACACATGAGGCAGCTCAGGCTTAGCCTTTGTCACTGGGCTGTGGACAAAGGAGGAAAACCTGAGAAGAGCTGTGGAGAGGGTATGCATCGTCTGCAGGGCCGTGCTGGGCATTTCCAACTCAAGATTCACAGTTTTTGGCTAGTGGGAAGGTGGACCTCCTACTCCTGTTCTCTGGAGAGATCCTGGTGAGAAGAAGGCCTCTCCATGAATTTGTAAATGAGAATTATGGGGTCACTTAGCCTGGGGATGCAAAGAAGGCTGGTGAGGGTCACCTAGAGGGACAGGATGCATAAGAGAATTTGTCAGTCCGAGGTCTCTGAGTAGCACGGATCTGGAGGGGGTCACACAGACCCAGACTGTCAGAAAAAAAAAAAAAGAAGATTGTGAAAGTAGGGAAATTCTTAGAGAAAAGCCATGAAAGAAGACTAGAAGTAAGATCTTTAGGTAGTTCTTCCTTAAGGAGATTCCTTACCCATCTGCCAGGACCCATTCATTCTGTCATTCATATAACAGATACTAAATGAGTGGATTTATTCTTCCATTCATCAGACATGAATTCAAAATCTCTTCTGTATCTGCCCTCTGGTTCAAGACTTCTAAGCACCTTTGACTCCTTCCCCCTCAGATCTCTACACCCAGCATCTTGACAAATACTGTAAATCCTTCCCACACACCTCTCCAGAGTCTTTCTCTTTCTTCTCATTCATCTATCCCTTCATCCATTCTATGGTGTTCGTGGAGGATGTGCGCTATACCAGGCATCGAACAGGGCCCTGACGACACAGAAAGACTCCTGCTATTGATAATCTCAAGAGTTAACAGGATAAACTCCACCCCTTTCATAGCTCTGTAACTTCCTTTCTTTCTCTTCAACTCTAGTTTGAAAATTAAATTCCAAATTAAGAACCTTTCCTAAAATGTTACTTCGATTGTGTAAACCACTTGCCTGGAATTTTTCAAAGGTTCTTAAGCCTCTACAATCCTCTCTCCTCCTCTCCGTGTCTGTACACACACGCACACGCACACACACACGCACACGCACACACTGCTCCAACTGAACAGGTGTATTTCTTAAGACAAGAAATCCTACATACACCCTATGTTCATTCCTCATCCACACCCCTCTCTGTCCATTTTTTACTTCTTTACTCTGATTTGATTTCTCCTCTTATTTCCTGTAGCTCTGCCTGTTTGGTTTTTTGGGTTTGTTTGGTTTGGGGTATTTGTTTGGTTTTGTTTGTAATTTTTTTCTGCTCTCTCCCGGGGTGTGGATATGGAACCTCTCCATATGTGCCTTAGCAAGAATCGAACAGCGATCTCAGATTTCTCTCAGAAGGCGAGTTTCCGTAGTGTAGTGGTTATCACGCTCGCCTAACACGCGAGAGGTCCCCGGTTCGAAACCGGGCGGAAACAGCCAGTTTCTTTTGCCTTCGGGGAGAAATCACCGCCAACTTCTCTCCCAGGCAGCTCCAGCCGAAAGGAACGAGTCAAACTGCCCCTTTTGTTGTTGTGTTTTCATTTTTGTTTTGTCTTTAAGAAATAGAAAACCATCCTGAGCTAGCTGCGCCACCTTAAGGTTCCGGTGAGTCCTCCCCCGGGGACGTGTCCTCTTCGAGTCCTGCGGAGTCTGAATCGTGCAGCTGGAGGGGCGCTAGAATTTTCCCACGGCTGCTTCCGCCTCCTTCTCTGGCAGAGGCATAGGTACCCATCGCTTGCTGGCGGAGGTCATGTGGGAGAAGATACGCCCCGGTTTCATATTAAAGGCTTTGACATTCCCCGTATTTGGGGCTGCTCAGAATAGTGGACAAGGAAGTGAAGACGGGAAAGGTGGAAACCTGGCGAAAGGACCCAAGAGGACAGGGGAATTAGCTCAGGCGGTAGAGCGCTCGCTTAGCATGTGAGAGGTAGTGGGATCGACGCCCACATTCTCCAGCTTTTACCGTTTCCACTCAGATCTCCAGCTCACAACCCCGCATCTGCCAGCCTATTGAACGAATTGAGAAAGTATTAGACATTTTGAACACAATCATTTGGACGCTGCTTTTCCATGGGACCCCTGGGCAGGTTCAAGGCAAGCCCTCATTCGCTCTGCCTACGCTGGGTAAGCAGATCTATCTGTTTGTAATTTGTTTTCTGTTTCTTCAGAGGAGCTACGACCCCAAGGGACATACCCAGCCGCTCTCTTTCTCCATTTCTCCTGCAGCTTGGCCTTCCATGCGGCTCAGCCTTGAGAAGCACTGGGCAGAGCGGGGACACAAGGGGCCAACTTTCTTGTCAGCAGACTGAGACGGTGAGCCCCAGGGAAGCAGAACATATTGGGGAAGACACACGGAAAGCCAACACGTGAAGTTATTTATAAGTTCTCGAAGGCACTCTGGAGCAGTGAGCAAAAGTCTCTGAGCTTAAACAACACAGCGCAGACTTTGAGAACTGCTGTGGTAGCCCACTGCCCAAGTCTACACTGGCCGCAGAGCTGCACACACTCCAGAGACCTCCAAATCGCATCGTAAAGGCTTTGAACACGGAACGGACCTTGAAACCACAACTTAGAAGGCTGCTTGGGGCTGGGAACCTGAACACAAGGCAAAGCGCCTATAAAAATAAAACCGGCAGCATTCTCCCTAAGACTTAAGTGAGACACGAAGTCTTAATAACATATCAATGGCCAGGTTATAGTCCGAAACTAATCAGCAGATGAACAATCAAGAAAGTCCTAAATCACTGGAAGGAGAGAATCTACAGATACCAATTCTAGGATGACACAGATGTTAGAATCATCTGGCAAACACTTTAAAGCCGTGATGACTAAATGTCCAAGAATTCAGGGCGAGAATTCTTTGAAATGAATGGAATGTTAGAACATCTTAACAAATCATCTGAAGATGTAAATCCATTGAAATTTCAGAGCTGGAAAGTGTATTAACCAAACTTATGAACAAAAACACTGGATTTTCTCAGCAGCAGGAGATGACTGAGGAAAGTTCAGTGAATATGAAGATAGAACAATAGTAATGACCCAATCTAAACGACAGAGAGGAAAGTGTCTTTTAAAAGATGGACAGAGTCTCAGGGACAAATAGGAAAATAACAAAGAAATTCTATTGACATCATTGGAGGCCCAGAAGAGGAGAAAGAGATTCTTGAAAACAAGAAAATCGAATTCTTACTGGCTGAAAAATTCCCAAATTTGACAAAAGACAAATCGGATTCAAGAAGTTCGGCAAACCTCAAGCAGGATATACCTGAATAAATCCACACCCAGACATATCACAATTATGCTCCTGGAAACAATAGGGGGAAAAATCCTTGAAATTGTCAAGACAGAAACAAAAGGGAAACTACAATCTGAATGATTATGCATTTCTCATCAGAAACCATAAGGACCATAAAGAAATGACATGTCATTTATTAAATGCTGAAAGAAAAGACCCGTTAACCCCAGAAGGCTAAGTAGAGCAAAACTATCCTTCGGACTTAAAGGTGAAAGAAATACATCCTCATTTGAAGGTAAAACAGAGGAACCCTTGTTAGCAGAAGGACTAGAAAAGAGTTAGCCAAATTGTGAGACAACAAAAATGATACCAGAAGGAAACGCAGAGAAGTGGGACAATCGCCATGTCCCGTAGTCCACCCCCCACTGGACCTCAGTGCGCTGTGTTCAGATAGCATGATCCCACAGGCCTGGGAGGTCCATTTGAAGCACCAGCCACACTCTCTCCTTCAGGCCTGCACACATTTCTTTTGTTCTTCTATCATCATGCAGACTTTGAAAAGTACTTAGCACTAGGCAGTGAGCATCCTGCCCCCAAGGCCCTTACAATCTCACGGGAAAGATGGCCGAGCTACAGACATTCACAACTCGGTAAATGCCACAGAAGAGAGGTTCTCCTGGATCTCTGGGAGCTGTGGAAGGAACACCCCAACCTCAGAAAACTGGGAAAGGCATCAGGGACAAGATGCCTCCTGGAAAATGGTTTTGGGTCTAACAAGTAACTGGTCAGGCAAAGGGCCGTGAAAGTTTGGGCGATCTGTATGAAACATCTCCTTAAGGCCAGCCCCCCTGGAGTTGAGTGTGAGAAAAAAAGAGGAAATTGGAGTGAAGAAGGGGGCGAAGGCTGGGGCCTGAGTTGCCCTGAAAGGCGCTTTTGCCCTGCTCAGGCCAAGGACAGACAGCTATCTGCAAGTAAGCAGGTGTGTAACTAGAAAAAAATCACCTGAGAAGCTAGTCATCCTTGAGGAATCTCTGGATATCTTGGGAAATGTAAGAAGATGAGAAAGCCCATCGTTTCTGTTTTTCACATTGCCCCCGATTTCAGTTCCCTTCTGGAATCTCATGTCTTTTAAATTCCCTTCTCATCTGATCCTCCCAGGACAAGAAATCACGAGCACAAAACCACAGCTGACCGCTCTACACCCTGTCAAGATTAACGGGCATACATTAATCTACTTTCTTAATCTCTTAGGGGTTTTTAGAACACAGCATTTTTTATGAAGTGGGGACAAAAAGCACCTTTGGCCCGTACGGGGATCGAACCCGCGACCTTGGCGTTATTAGCACCACGCTCTAACCAACTGAGCTAACCGGCCGAATGCTGTGTGGATCCCCCTCTCCCTAGCTACATATTAAAGATCAATATTATTCCAAATACTTTGAAAGGGGGTTTTCTCTTTGAATTCATCTTGGAGCTTGGAAGAAGTTATGATCCCCAGTTCATTCTAAGCCCGAAATTTGAGTTAAAATACAGTACCACGCAAGGAAAGTTCAAATGTCACCTGCTTAGGTGTTTCACGACCTTGGGTTTTCCTGACCATCTCATTTAAAACACAACCTCACCACACTGCATCCTTCCTCTGGCCCGTTCCTTTGCCTCCCTTCCCCTTTGCTTCCAGAGCTTATTCCCGTCGAATAACTGGCGGAAGTCGAAATTATCGCCCCTCGCCCTCCACCTGCTCCTCTACGCGCGGCTTCTTGCACAATTCCCACTGGGTTCTCCACCCATTTTCCCTTAAAGGCAGAATTTTATCTCTACCCCCATTTTTACCGAGTTCGGGAAAGCACGCCCATATTTCTATTTGCAAAAGTCACTTTGGACAAACACGTCCCACTGCAGTCTTTGTGTCAGCATTTCTTCTTGAAACATGTTAAGTCCATGGACGCCTTGAGCACAGAAAGACTCCGCCTTTAAGTTCAGACTGAGGCAGACCCGCAGGGAGCTCCGCGGATGTCGCGGTGGGACGAGGTGGACCCGCTCTGCTCCCAAGAGAAGGCATAGAGACCCGCCGCCTGCGTGTTTCCGCCTGGCGGGCCCGGTCTCCCGCACAGGAGCTCACTGGGATTCGGTTTCGGAAGCGTCTGGGGTCTTGGGTAATGAATGGGGCTGGCAGCCCGGGGCGTGGTAGGGCCGTGCGACGCCCAGGCACACCCACGGGACCCAGGACCTCGTGGCACGGTGGCCGTGGCGGATTTACGGAGTAAAGGAAGGAGGTCAGCCCGCTGCCTTGCTCTTACGACAGGTGCGCCCCTCGGTGCCTGGACCACTCTGCTCGTGTCCTGTCTCTTCTCGTGACTTTCGGACTTGCCTCTGTCTCTCCAATCCCCTTGTCACAGCCCGGCCTGTCCGGGCGCCTCGGCTTGCAGAGGTCTAGGCACCGCCCCTCGGTGCAAACGCCCTCGCCAATCCTCCGGCACCCGGCACCCGGAGCACACGCTCGGCCTGGCACTCCCCCGCCCCTGCCGCCGCCGCCTCCCCCTCCTCCTCCCTCTCCCCCTCCCTCCTCTTCCTCCCTCT
>NW_024425564.1:9432592-9485320 GCF_017311325.1 Ursus maritimus
CCCCCTCCCCCTCCCCCTCCCCTCCTTCTCCCTCTCCCCTCCCTCCTCCCTCTCCTCCCTCTCCCCCTCCCTCCTCCCCCTCCTCCTCCCTCTCCCCCTCCCTCCTCCTCCGAGACCCACTGCGGGCCCAGCCCTGGGCAGAGGCGGAAAGAGCACAGGAAAGAAAGCCGCGAGAAAAGGAGTCGAGAAAACGCATATCCTCCTGTGCCTGGCATCTGGTCTGCCAGCTGACGCCCAGAAAGGGGAAGGAAAAGTCAGAGGGAGGAACAGTCCAGAAACCCGCGCGGTCGCGGCGCCATCGAGCGGAGCCGTCCCGCCCTCGAAGCCGAGGAGCAGCAGTTACTTTATTGCTCAGTCGTAATGCTGCGCGTTGTACACTCGGCACCAACTTGGGGCGTGGAATGAGTATGCTTTCCCGTGTGCCAGTGTCCCACGACTGTTCCAGAATCTCGAGAGCACCTGGAATGTTGATGCGTTTCCGTATCTTCATCTGTTTGCCTGCGAATTTCTCCCATGAAAGTGCAGGACGCAGAGAAAAGCTCTTCCTCTCCTTGCCTCCGAATTTTGAACTTGGTGACCAAACCCAGTGACCCCCCCCACACACACACACGGGTCAAACACCTTGGAACCTGAAAAAAAAAACTGAAACAAATATTTTTAAGTTGTCAGAAAAACAAAAACGAACGTGAGGCAGGGTGACCAGGATGTGGAGAAAAGGGAACCCCAGTGAGCCGTTGGTGGGAATGTAAACTGTGTAGCCGCTGGGGCAAACACAATGGAGGCTCCCCCAAAAAATTAAAATAGAGATACTGTATGATCCAGTAATTCCATGACCCAAAGAAAATGAAAACATTAATTGAAAAGATATCTGCAGCCCTGTGCTCTCGGCAGCAGCATCTACAACAGCCAAGGTGTGAAGCGGCCCAAGCGGCCATCACCAGGTGCGTGAATACAGAAGATGTGACGCGTATATACACGCGATGGAATATTAGCCACACACACACACAAAAGAATGAGACCTTTACCATTTGTATCAACATGGATGGACCTAGAGGGTATTATGTTAAGTGAAATAAGTCAGACAGAGAAAGACAAATATATGATTCACTTACATGTGGAATTAAAAAAACAACCAACGACAACAAAAAGCAAAACAAAACAAGAAACAGACTCATAAATGCAGAGAATAAACTAGTGGGTACAGAGGAGTGGGGGTGATGAAATAGATAAAGGGGATTAAGAGGTACAAACTTCTGGTTATAAAATAAATAAGTCATAGAGATTAAAAGTACAGCATAGGGAATATAGTGAATAATAGTGTAATAATGTTGTATGGTGACCACACTTAGGATGAGCACTGAGGAACGTGTCTAGAATTGTGGAATCACTAGGTGCTACACCGGAAGTGAACACAGCGTTGTCTGTCAACTGTCCTTCAATAATAATAGCAATAATAGTGCTGAGAAGGAAGGAAGGGGAAGGAAGGAGGGAAGGAAAGACGGGAACGAAGGAAGGCAGGCAGGCAGACCTTCAGCCTGGGGCACTCGCTGAAATCCCTGGACAGCCAGGAGACCCCCCCCCCACTCTCTCAGACCGGTCGGGGGGCCTTGAGAGAGACGCTGACAGGGACCCCGAGCCCTCTGCGGGCTTTACACGGACCGTTGCAGTTTTCAGCGCGCCGGGAGCAGGGCCTGGGAAGCAGAAGGGCAGCGGGGACGGAGGCCTCTCGGCGCCCCAGCGCCCGTGCTGTCACCTGGATTCCCTGTTCTTCCCGCGCGCAGAGCCGCCCCTCGGCGATCGGCCTGGGAGACCTCCCTAGCCGCCCCCCCCCCACCAAGGGGTGAAGGCTGCGGCGATCGCTGCCGCTCCCAGACTCCGCACGTGCGGGGCCAGGCGCGAACCCCACAGGACACCCAGCCCCAGGTCAGCCGAGCCCCGCGCGCCTCCCGACACCTCAGTCCCTGTGGTGGGTTAGGGAGTCGTACCCGTGCGGGTCCTGCCACTGACAGAGCAAACTCGGTGTCGGACCCCACTTCTCTTAGCTTGGGTAAAGTTAGAGAAGTCCTGTCACTCCTCGGCTTTCTTGTTGGTAAAAGGAGAACGTTTTCTCTATTCGCCGAGGGTTTTCGTAGCTCAGGGCCCCCGACGGTGCTGCAGCCTGGGCTGGGTGGCCCTCGTGGTGAGGAAAGAGGACAAATCGAGAGATGAACAAATCGAGACTTCGGGAAAGCCCTAGGACTCAACACGGGAGTTTACGCACCGGGCTGGACGACGCAAGCTCGGCTCGAATAGTCCCGGCGCTGGTTTGTTCAGACACCTGCTCCGGACAAGACCAAAGGCCAGCCGCGGTCGCTGGGCCACGCTCGCCAGCAGTAAAAAGGATGCACAACGCGCGCAGGCGACAAGGCTGGGCGCGATCTCCAAACACGCGCGAGAGAAGCCAGGGAAATTCAAGAGCAAGAACCAAGGAGAGACGGAGCGTGCGCCGTCGGAAGCCTGGACTCCAGACGTCTGGCCTCCAGGACGAAGACCGCGCGTGTTTGTTTCGAGCCGCCCAGCTTCTGGTACTTGTCACGGCGACTCTAGCAAACGCAGGGGACGAAACGATCCTATGTCCTCATTGTGGCGGTGGTCACTTGCGTGTATACATTTGTCAAAATTCACTGAAGTGTGTGCATGTTGTGTATAAATTATGCTTCAATCATGTCGATATTTTAAAAAATAGGCATCACAATATGGGCCACTGTAAAATAAATCACCATGAATGAGTTCCCCAGTGCAGTCACTTCTTCAAAAAAAAGCATTGTAGATTTAGTGACCTAGAATTCAGTAGGTAAGCCCGAAACTCAAGGAAGAAATCGATAACAGGAGAATCTCAACTGCCCTAATGGAGACACAATTAAACAACTAATAGAATAGAAACGAGATAAAAGATGAATTATTTGAAGGAACAGTAAGTGGAAAGATATCTGGGTTTATTCCCGGGTTTGTGGGGTGGGCCGCGGAAGGTGGTATTGAAGTGCGATGCGCTCAACAGAGCACTGGAGGAACTGTGCTCACGAGGGACCCCGTCCGGCTCATCTAACCCCCAGAGGCCGGTTGCAGCAGAGAAGGAGCTCTCCCGCAGGGGGTTGCCCCCTCCCATCCCCTCCCCTCCCCAAGCAGGGGTGCTCGGTGCCTTCCGGGTCCCAGGCTGTCTCTGACAAGCTCTGCGTTGGTGGAGTGAGGTTTCCTAAGGGTGGAACAACCCGGAAACGCAAGTGGCACTGGAATGAAATTTGCGTCAAGGTGATAGAAATAGGCTAAAGAACCAGGACGTCAGGGGGAATTAGCTCAGGCGGTAGAGCGCTCGCTTAGCATGCGAGAGGTAGCGGGATCGACGCCCGCATTCTCCAGCTTTTACAGGCTCCCCCGGTTCCGGGCTGCACGGGCTTCGGGGGACGTGCACCAGGCGGACCTCTCTTTAGCTCAGCGTTCCCCGTGTACTTCCGGGCTGGTTTAAAATGGAAAGGAAAGAAAAAAAAACACCTGAAATGTGACATACAAAAAAAGAAAAAAAGGAACAAATGGGTCAAAATGTCTTTTAGAGGGGCGCCTGGGTGGCTCAGTCGGTGAAGCGTCTGCCTTCGGCTCAGATCATGATCTCAAGGTCCTGGGATCGAGCCCCGTGCGGGGCCCCCTGTTCAGCAGAGAGCCTGCTTCTTCCCCTCCCCCTGCTGCCGCTCTGCCTACTTGCGCTCTCTCTCTCTCTCTCTCTGTCAAATAAATAAATAACGTCTTTTTAAAAATGTCTTTTAAAAACACAGGTTTTGGGGTCTCAGCTCAAAATTAATAAAAAATGTTGTGTGTCTGGGAAAATCAAACTTTCTCCTTTGGGGTAGCAAGTGTGAGGCACAGCCTGAGAATTGTGTCAGGAGGCACGCGCAGAAGGTCTGGATTTTATGATGTTTTAATGTTTATTCCTTTTTAATAAAGTTACATATTATATTGTATAAATATTAAATTTTATTAATTATTTTTATCATGATATTGTTTTAGTCTTTTATTCACAGTGACAACGCATGGTCAGGCAGCAGATGTCAATACGTCTTCTATCAGATTCTCTGAGAGTTGGCTCCCGTGCGGGCTGGCAGGTTGACTGCCGTCAGATCGGCCTCACAAGGGGGCGAGGTCCGGTGCTTTGCTCATCTCCCTGAATTTTCTGAAAACGTGCTCAAAATATAATGGGAACCAGGTTTTCCTCTAACTCCCAAAAGGAACCTCATTTTTAAAATATATTTTTGAAATGGCAACACGACCCCATTTTACTAAGAAGCAGCGTGAGGGTCTATGGGAACCTCAAGTCACGTGGCATTGGGCCCCGCCGGCCCTAGCAGAGCCGTGCTGAAGGGGGCATCGGGCCCTCCGCTGGATTCTGGGAGATCCTGCGGGTCCTTAGGGCTGCTGCCAGGGTTTGTCCCTCTCTTCAAACTTTTTTTCTCTTCTCCACCTCCCAAATCTCTCCCTTTGACACCACTTGATCCCTCTCAACGTTGCCCTAGAGTGATTATGGTAGAAAAAAAATTTATTGATTAAATGTGCTTTTCTATTTCGCTATTTGTAAATGAACCCAATAAATGTTATGCAGGAATAATGCACATTTTTTAATTTGTTTCTCATCTGAGAACCGCATTCTTAGGGGTGCACTCCTCAGAAACTGGGAGCAGGAAGGAGGACCCTGCCCTGAAGCTGCCCCAAACCACCTGCAGTTCCAGAAGGCCGGAGGCCAATGCCTGCACCGCCAGTCACGCTACGGATCATGCCCTCCTCCTCTTCCCCAACCGCATTTCCTCCTCATGCATAGGGATTCCTGTGGATTTGTCAGGCTCAAGATTTTTTTTTTAAATTTTTTGTTGTTTATTTTAGAGAGAGGGTGGGGGGAGGGATAGAGGAAGAGGCAGAGGAAGAGAATCTCAAGCAGATTCCTTGCTGAAAGGAGGAGCCCGATGCAGGGTTTGACCTCATGACCCTGAGATCAGGACCTGAGCCAAAATCAAGAGGTGGACACTCAGCTGACTGGGCCCCCCAGGCACCCCTCAGGCTCAAGCTACTTATTCACTGTCCAGTCTTCACTGATCTCAAATTACTCTCTCCTACAAGGCTTCTAATGACTTGAATACCATTCCTCCATTCATCAAATGCTAATTAAACAAAACCCCTACCTGATGTTAGTTATACTTAGAGGAAATAATTATGTTCCTATCTTAACCAAGAATCCAGCTTGGGTGGGGAACAAGCTTGGAATCCACTACCACTCTCGGATAATTGAGCCAACTTAGTCTTCACTGAGATGACAAGGGAAGGGGCCCTCTTCCGTTGGCCTGCCCAACAGAAGGTCTAGACCACCGTAAGGAAGATGTGGTTGCCAAGTGGTCCAAGAGAAAAGGGGTTGGGGATGGAGAAGGAAGAATTCAAAGAGCAATGTGTAGCCTCCATTTGTTTTCCCTTTTGGCCACGGGAGTCTTGAGGTCTGCGGCAGGAAGTGTTCGTAAGCGTGTTCATAAGGCAGTGGAGACGGTGGGCTCTCTCTGGGTCTGTTCCCTGCATCAGTACACGTACAGCATCTAGAAAAGGCTCTGGGCACAGTGATTGCTCAGTAGGTCGGTCCTGGTGCTGCAGAGTCTGGGAGGTCCCTGGCCTCATCCCTGGTGCTAAGCAAGGCTTCAGGAATGACTCTACGGGATAAAATTAAAACTCTGCAGACACAATACCGGCTCCACCAAAGCTCTTCCTGGCTGCCCGAGCCCTACAGGAGAAAGCGCTGCGTGCAACTTCAGGAACGGGCGTCCTGAGAAAGCTGAGAAATCGCCACTACAGACGTGGAACAGGGGACCACGCGGGGGTTGATCAGACTTGAAATGGAGGCAAGGAGAGCGAGATCTTTAAATGGGATCCTCGGACCTCCGTGATAGACGAAATACTAAGGTCAAGTGCATTGATTCTATATCCAGAATTGGAGAGAAAAGTGGAAGAGTGTCTACTGCACTTAGAAAGGAGAAGAGGGGAAAATCTGGCCATTCTTTCAGGCTAAAGGCAAACTATTATTTCAGACTTGCTACCCCCACAGATACTCAGGACCGGGAAGGGACTGACGCCGGCGTTGCCTTTCCTAAAAACTGTCACTCCATCAAACCAAGCAAGGCTTGTGTTGTCACTTAGACCCACTGGCCTCAAATTTGTCTTCCAGCTGCTCCTCTTGTCCCTATCCTGGGCTACAGGCTTCACCTTCAGGAAGTGGAACAGAATCAGGTGTTGGGTTTTCTGGGGCTTCTCTAGAAAATGGGAATGGGGCTTCCCAGGGGCCTGGCCCAGGGTCGTGACACGGAGGGCTTGGGGCCCTGGGCTGGGAGAGGCTTCCCACCGCGGTCGTGGGCAGCCGTGCCTGCAGTGACGGGTAATGATCACTGGCTGGAACAGATGTGCTGTGTCCACATCTGGACTGTGTTCTCTTTACTTCAGGAGATCAAGGAAGTGAAATCGGGAAGTGGGGACTAGGCTTTCCAAGGGAGTCCTCATTCCTTACACTCCAGTGGCTGATAATGTCCGTCCTCCCTCTGGTCCTGGCTGGCGCCTGAGGCCCAAAGATCCCGGCGGCCCCGGTAACCAGGAAAGTGAGTGGGGTGCGGTCGGTCTGCCTGTGGGCTGGCAACGGGGCGTTAGCTCGAGCGGTAGAGCATTCACTTAGTATTCGAGATGTTCTCTCCCACCCTCTTCCTTGGTTTGTATATTGCTTGTTCTGTTTACAAACCCGGAGCTTCTTACCTGCGAAAAGATCTGAGAAACGTTGGCACCTCTGTTGTACCCTTGTCACTGCTGCTCATGGAGACCCTTGGTCCACCTTCCAGCATCCCTTCCCTCCGGCTCCTGCCCCAGACTCGGCACTAACTCAGGTCTCAACTCAAATGTTCCTTCTTCAGACGTGTAGCTGAAATGTTGCCTGCCCAGCCTCCCGCTCCCCGTCCTATCTTCCTCACAAACACCACGTCCTCCAGAAAGTACGGTAAGTTACTCGTTTGTTTTTCTCCTTCCTGGAATGGGAGCTTCCTGGGTGCTCAGGCACGGTCTGTACAAAATGCTGAAACTTACTGCGTCCCCAGCGTCTAGAGCGAAGGTTCTACCACCTGTGGCTACTGCTCCGACCGGATGGAGTGCAGGTGCGGGAAAATCAAACACCAGTTAATTCTTCAAAAAATACCCACCACATCTCCAAAATCTTAAAATAACATCCACTAACTCATTTTGCTTCTTCTTTGTGCTTTCTTCATCTTCTTTCTTTCTTACATTTGACTGATGATTGGCTATTTTAGTTTTTTTTTCAAATGACGGACTAGATTTGCTGTATTCCAGCTAAGCCCGTGTTTCCATTTACCATCTTTTCTCTTGCTTCCTTTAGAGTCTCTTTTTCTTACTCCTTATGTTAAATGCAGATTATTTATTGTAATGCTCTGTAACTAGAGAGTATTTAAGGGTAGAATTTTAAACTAGAGAGCAGTTTTTGCAGAACCTAAGAAACAGGTCATTCAAAATTCCCATTTTTATGAGTCTGAGGGTATGCTTTTGATTTTTCTCCAAGGCGCTCATTTGATAATTAATATTTTGTTTGCTTTTATGTTTATTCTTTTAATGATGTTGTCTAAGTTTATTTTGCATATCAATTTTATGTATCAATATATGATTATATACACAAGATATATGTTATGTATGTGACATTTGAGCCCATGTATGAACGTTACTATTGATGACTAAAAATGGGAAAGTCAGACATTACGCCCCTCATAAAGTGACGCACACAGTACGTCTCCAATTTCATTGTTGAAATATTGGAACCTGAATCTGAGTGAGCCTCTACCTCTAATTACCAGTTTACAAGAAATCGAGCAAATCAAGAAATATGTCAAGGGACACCAAGAAGATGCAATTGAATTAATCAACAATGTGGGAAATGATGTAGGATAAAAGACTTAGCTCCTTCAACAAATCTGTTGGCATCAATTCCTGCGCTGTACGATACTAGAATAGTGGACACATGTTATTATACGTTTGTCAAAACGCATAGAATGTATAACACAAGGAGTGAACCCTAGGGTTAACTATGGACTTCAGTCAATAATAATAATGTATCAATACTGGTTCACCTGTTCTAACAAATGTCCCACACTAATGAGTCATGTTAGGAATAGGAGAAACTATGCAGGAGGAAGAATGACGTTGTTTACTGGAACCTATGTACTTCCCACTCGATTTTTCTTCAAATCTGAAAGTGCTGTAAAAAATAAAGTATATTAGTAAACTAATAACAATCTAAAAAGAAAAGCAAGAGACCTTCTATGGAGGAAAAGAGACTTCAAACATTGAAGAAAGTGTGGATTTTATTTGGTTTCTTAGTCACCTGTTAAAGGAGATTGTAAAAATCAGAAGTCTGGAAAAAATGTGGATATTAGATCAAGTCATGATTGTTCATTAATTAACAGCAAACTCTGTATACACACAGATGTAACGTTCTCCTTGAGCTAATTCCCTAATTCCACTTTCAAGAAATTGGCACATTTTCAGCCTTATCTCTACTGCCAAGTGCCAGAAAGAGAAATGTACATGAATGTCCAGCCTTCCTTCAGCCCACAAGCTACGTAGCAGGACACCTGCGTGTGGCATGTCATTGAAACTGCCTTCATTCAGGCCACTATGATCTCCTTAAAACTGTAAAATCCAATGGGAACTTCTATATTTTTTCTTACTTAGGGTTACAGTTTTTGAAATACCCCCCGCACCCCCCCCCCACGTGAATGATCTCTTCCTTGGGTTTAGACAGCACCATTTAGTTCTCTTTGAACTCTTCAGGGTCCTTTGTGTCCCCACTTTTTCTCCATCTTTCTCGATGATGAGTGTTCTCTGAGGTTCTGTCCTTGGGCCACTTCTTCTCTCATGCTAATTGTGGGGGGATGTGACCATTCTTTTTTTTTTTTTTTTAGATTTTATTTATTTATTTGACAGAGATAGAGACAGCCAGTGAGAGAGGGAACACAAGCAGGGGGAGCAGGAGAGGAAGAAGCAGGCTCCCACCAGAGGAGCCTGATGTGGGGCTCGATCCCAGAACGCCGGGATCACGTCCTGAGCCGAAGGCAGAGGCCCAAAGACTGAGCCACCCAGGCGCCCCAGCTGTGACCATTCTTAGACTGCATGTAAATTGTTCTATAAATGTGATCCCCTGCTCACAAGAGGCTCAGAACAATTACCTTACACCTGTGCTCCCCAACAGAGATGTGCATCATACTTACAATTTTAAATGTTCTAGTAGTCACGTTAAAAAGAGCAAACAGAAACAAGTGAAATTAATTTAATACTGTATTTTATTTAACAATATATCCAAAATACTATCAATTCAGCAAGTAATCAATACAAAACTTATTAATGAGGTGTTTTACCTTCTTTTCCCTGTGCTAAGTGTTTGAAATACGGTGTCTGTTTTACACCTATAACACATCCCGTTTCATAGCACATTTCAAATACCTTAGAGCCACCTGTCGCTGGGGGCTACTGTATTGAGTGGTCCAGCCCGAGACCGTTTATTTCACTTTGCTTCATCACAAGCACTATCGATACTCTGGAGGGCCATCTCTCCTGAGTCCAACCTTTATCCATAATCCCTCACGGCTATCTCCACTTGCACATCCCACGAGCATTTCAGAACTAATAGGACATGGCAAGAACCTAATAATTTCTTTCCCCAAACCTGCTTTAGTGAAGAATATCAGTCTTGGAGAAAAGTACCACCATTGGGACACCTGGGTGGCCCAGTCAGTTAAGCAGCTGCCTTTGGCTCAGGTCATGACCCCAAGAGTCCCCCATCCGGTTCCCTGCTCAGCGGGGAGTCTGTTTCTCCCTCTCGCTCTGCCCCTCCCCCTGCTTGTGCTCTCTCTCAAATTAATAGATAAAATCTTTACTAAAAAAAAAAATTTTAAAGCACCACCATCCATACACTGGCCCAAGCCAGAGACCTGAGGACTTCTCTATCCCTCATCATCATCTGCTTTCAGTTTTCCACTAATTCTGTCAATTCTACCTTCCTGTATGTATTAGAAACACCAGCTTCTTCGCAATTATCCCTTCACTGACCCAAGGGAATTTTGTCGCGAGGCCCTTGCGTTCCTACTCCTTCTGCTTCACGGCTCAGGAGTCTTCACGCACTTGGCTTTTCCATTTTTAGGCTAACCTCAAAACCATCTCCTCAGAGCACTGGCCCCTGAATCATCAAGTGGGTACGTCCATCATACCTGAAACTATCTAGTGTGTTATTCTGGTTTTACTGTTATCTCCCCATACAGGAATGGGAGGCGTATGTCTGTCTTAATTGTGACTGAACCCCCAAGACTCGTAGATGGTGTAGAACCCCAGAGCTAATGGATGAGGGAGGCCCTCGTCCACGTACGCTGAAGGGATAAATGAGTCTGACTGAAGCCAGTGCTCCGTAAAGCCATTCCGTGTCTCTTCGGGTCCACGAAGGTGATGCCCTCACGCTTCTCCCGACCGTTGAACTGAACTGTCATCTTTTCCCAAGCCGTCTTTTGCACAAACAGCTGTCATTTGAGAAACGCAGATGCGGCCATGTTGCCGTCCAGGGTGAAATCACTGAACGGTGACCTTTCGCCAGCAAGAAAGTGTTCAGAGCCCCTCATCCTCTGCGACGTCGTCCCACTCTCCCTTGTCTGCCGCTTAACCACTTGTTAGCTCCCCTCCTTTCCAGATGGCTTCATTCCCCCGGGACATTGCCTGGGCCTAAAATTCCCATTTCTAAGTCAGTTGTTTGGCTCTGTATCCAATAAAATGTAATTAAGGTGTGGCCTTGAGAAGAAGAGGAAAGAAAGGGGAAGAACAGGAGCAAATGTTCTTTTTTAAATTCTTTTTTAATTTTTTAAAAGATTTTATTTATTTATTTGACAGAAAGAGAGGGAGCGAGCACAAGCAGGGGGAGCGGCAGGCAGAGGGGAAGCAGACTGCCCTCCTCTCCTCACGCAACCCCCACCCCAGCCCCCCACTCTCGGCAGGCAGGTCTGGACTCATCTCAGATGGAGCTTGGCAGGCCCCCTGGGACTTGACACTGGGTCCAGCCTCAGATGCTATGTGGAACCTGACCGCCCAAGGAAGAGGCGCTCCGAGTCCCTGGCCTTACCAGGCTTCTGTGGACACGAAGACTCCATGAAGGCTGCGAAGGGGACACGTGGGCAACTCCTGGGAGGAAGAGAGAAAGGCGCAGGCCCCTTCCAGGTACAGGAACAAGGAGAGTGGGAAGGTCTGCAGGGGGAGGGTCAGGGGTGGCAGCACATCCTTTATTTGTCTTACAGTCACCCCCAGAGACCTACATGTTTCTGAGACATGGCTTTCTTCTACCCACCGGCAAGGATCTGTACGTCTTCCCTGCTCCAAAATGTGCCCATAGCAATGCTGGGCCATTTGAACAAATGACACTTTCTCTGAGAATTGTCTTTCCTCTAAGTAAACGTCAGTCTCTGGGAAACCTGATATATTTTCCTCCCTGACCACAAAGGGTCAGTTCACTTCACTCTCAACTCCCCCAAATCTTGCACAACACTTAATGGAGCACAATTTGGCCAAATCTATCAAAATTAACCCAGCCACTGCGCTTCCAGGAATTCATGCTACAGGTACCCTACATGTGCCCCCAAATGTACAGAAGATAGCCACTCTAGCGTTATTTGTAACATCAAGGACTGGAAAGCCCCTAAAGGCCCATGGACAGGAGAACAGTTACAGAAAATACGGTAAATCCGTAAGATAGAATCTTTAGCAGGCTTGAAAGGGGGAAGAGGAGCACAAGGTGAAAACCTAAAAGATCCAAGGTCTATTGTTAGAAGCAGCTTTTCACAGAACCTACAGTGAGGAACCAGATACATGAAAATACACTTAGCTACGTAGATAGCTTCTCGTACGTTCCTTCAGCGTCTGTGGAAAGACATGTAAGCATTTGCTAACTCTGATTGCATTTGGGGGAGGGAGTTGAACACTGGGAACCCTGTGTCTCACACGACTCTGTTTTTCAAAAGGAAAAAAAGAAAAGCAAAAACAAACTCACTGTATTCTTTTTTTCTAAGCAGTGTGGAGCCCAACACAGGGTTTGAACTTACAGCCCTGAGATCAAGAGTCAGACACCAGCCAACTTGGCCACCCACGTGCCCTGGGCTCATGGTAGTCTCTAGCCCTAACCTCACTGATGGCGCTTACCTTCCCGCCCGGGGCTGAGAGCGGGGACAGGCGGGGCTGGGGTCGTGATGAGAGGAGGGCAGGGGGAAATCTGACCAGGCGGCCTCACAGGCTCCCACGGGGCCCTAGCGACCTGAGGGCCGGACAGTAGGACCTCAGCTGCTCCATCAAATGCCCGTGGGAGTGGAGAAGGTCAGGCGGCAGAGGCCTCAGGCCTCGCCTGTATTGCCCCCACTGCACAGGACTGTGTGGAGAGATCAAACAGGGCCTGCTGGGGTGTAGGGCCTGAAGGGAGGTAACAGAGTGCAGCCCGTGTGACGTCCCCTGCACACCCTGAACTGTCACCAGATGGGGCGTTAGCCATGCGCTCGGCCTGTAGCTGCGAAAGCCCAGCCGGTGACCAGCCAGGGGCCAGTCACCCTGGAGCTACCGCTCGCATCTGTTCGAGTCTCAGCCCCTGGACGGGCGCCCTGCACATTTACAGATCCCGGATGGAGTCTCTGTCAGGCTGTCCCGTCACCAAAGCTCAGTTAACCCCTCTTCTATTTGCGTCACCTAAATAACGTATTTATTCATTCAGTACGGAATTTGTGGGATGAGCTCTCTGTAGTTGCCAGGAATATGCCGTGAAAGTCAGAATCGGGATCTGTCCCAGTGACTGAGAGAACTGAGCCAAGGCAGGGGTGTGCACCCCCCCGCCCAGGTCTCACAGGAAAGCCCACTGCTGCTGCTCCGGGGGAGCTGATGGCCTAGCCGTGGAAGAGACAGACCAGGGACAGTGTGAAGCACAGGGGGCCAACAGTACTGTGGGGTGGAGGGGCGGGTCAGAGTGAGAAACAGGAGCCAAGATGCCCGTCTCCAGACACCGCACGGTCCCCATCTGTTTCCAGATGGATCCTGCAGCATCGAAAATTAAAGCTGAAGCTTGATTTCTTTCTACCAGTTATTTTGTTCAGCAATTAAAAAAATAAACCAACAACAAAAATCCCACCACATTCCTTTTTATGTCTAAAAGACAGAATGTTTAACTGGCATTTTAAACTAAAATAAAATGCTTATCTTGAATTGCACATAAATGATCATTTTTCCTGTATTCATGGCCTTTTCCACTTACGCGTGGACGAGACACACCAGGAACAGATGTGTAAACTCGGAGCCTGGGAGGGCCTACCCCAAAGCCACCTCCCAGACAGCCGTGGTGTCAGCCACAACACTCAGCTGATAATCATAACTGAAAAATGCGGAAGGAGATTCTGGAATCTCTGTGTTAACTTCCCAGGCCGTTCCTGATGTGGTGGTCCCCAGATGGGACATGCTGCCTTCCGGGAACCTGGCAACCGCGCACCGTGGTGGAGACAAGGAGGCCCACGCTCTGACCCAGGGCCCTGTCTGGGATGTTAGGCGGTTATTCGGTACTCACTCCACCTGGGTGGCCCTAAAAATCAAGGGCTCACCGCATTTGTGGATCTGAGAGACACGATACTCTCTTATTGTCCAGGGCGATCGCTTTCCCAGAACCTCCTCATGCCATCAGCATCACCCTCAGAAGTCTTGGGGCTTGGGCTCATGTTGAAAACTTGAAAAGATCGTGAGAAAGAGCCGGAAGGCAGGGACTGTCCCACGGCCCAGTCCCATCGAGTGAGACCCTACCCCCGCCTGTCTGGACCTCTGAGAAAGGATGGGGTGGAATTGCTTCTCTGCTGGGAAGCTTTTGCAGATGTGTTTCCATCTCCAGGAGCCTCTAAAACAAAAGGGGGAAACTATCTGGGTTCTGTGTATGGCACCGACCACGGCCCCTTTGTCTCCTTCTCTGATTTTGAAGCGTTTCTGGAACTATTGCTCAGGACTGGCATTACAGTGGAAATAGGGAGGCGGGGCGGTGGTGATGGGGTCCCAGGCAGGTGGGTCAACACTCCGTTAATGACAGACTTCCCAACCCTTCCTTCCTTCCTGTGTGAATTCAGTTTCCACAAATTCCATTGGGGTCGTAACCTTCCTTTGCCGGAGTCTCCGGTACTTTGCAATCCCCGCCGCAAGCCAGGGTCTGTTTGGAGACCGGCCCCCGCGTGTCATAAACAGTCTGGCTTCTCTCGGTCCCCGTCTTTGGCCAGGAAAATCCCAGATCCGGCTAGCGGAGAGGGGCTGCCACCACTAAAATTCACTTCTCAAGGCTGCTTGTGACGGGGGTAGGTGCCCGCCCGCCACACTGCACCCCGCACGGCCGACACCAAGCGACCCCGCCTGGCGCGGACCTCCTTCCTCTCCGAGCACCTCCGCCCGCGTGGGGACCCCCATCTCTCTTCCTCTGTGTCCCCTCACCGTCCACACGCGGGCGGGTGGAATGTGGGTCAGGACATCGCCAGCCCTGCGTGGAGCCAAACGGGAGAAAAGGGCAGAAAGAGCCAATTTACTACGCTTCAAAGATGTCCAGGATCTCCCTGTCTTCTATGTGCGCATAAAATGAAAAGCAGGCCCAGGTGGGGCACCTGTGCGAGGAGATTCACCTCGGGGCCCCGACCTCAGCGCGCGAGGGCGCCCCCCGCGGCGAAGTGGGGGAAGCGCAGCGCCCGCGGCCCCGCCCCGCGCTCCCCGCCGTCCGCGCACGTGGTTGTCGCGCCCCGGCCGCCGCGGGCCCCGCCCGGCTCCTCCGGACACGCAGCTTCCCGAGCTTCCCCGGCGGCTTCCCGGAGGTGGATGGGGACCCGGCCGCCTGCTGTGGCAAGCTCTGCCTCTCGCTTGCCGTCCGCTTCTCCATTTAGGACCGGAGAGTGCGTCCCAGCCGCGAACACGCGAGCTCTAAAAGGAGTTGTGATGTCACCTGCTGTGGACAAGCCTGTGGACAAAAACACATGCCCTCTCTGAGGCTCGAACTCAGGACCTTCAGATTATGAGACTGACGCGCTGCCCACTGCGCTAAGAAGGCGACGGAAAGCTTATTTTTGCTTAGATTTAAAGGAGTCATCTAATTTCTGGAAACTATGATGTACCCGCTGAACAATTGTGCTTGACCGTTGGCCGTTATTTTCCTTCTTATTTCCCATTGATCTGGATCGCCTTTCCCTCAGAGATCGATTTTTTCTTTTTTTTTTTTTTTACTGCCCACAGTCTCCTCGGTTGGAGTAGTAGACTCAGTAAATAGTAGTTGAATGAGTATCTCCGGAACGTGTCCATAGTCTATACCTATCTGTCAGTTTAATTCTGCATTTCCACCTATGTCTCCTGAGATAGTCCCCTTGGGATATCACAAACTGATTTTATAAATCTCCATATTTTCTCCACCTCTATACACCCAAAAATGCTATTAAAGACCTTCTCCCCTTCAAAGAGCCTGGCTGGCTTGGTGGGTAGACTGTGTGGCCTCCTCATCTTGAACTTGTAAGTTCAAGCCCCATGTTAGGGGGTAGTTATACTTACTAAAAAATTTACTCACGTAATTTCATTTAGTCCAATTCATTTTTGCCATAAATCTATATATCACTATCCCCATTTTACTGACAAAACTGAGGCTGCACAGGATGAAACCCATAGCTGCTCAGTGGCAAAGCCGACCTTGAAGCAGATCCTGATCCGGAAAAGCATGCTTTCCCCACTCTAGATCATTTTCTCTCCACCATTCTCCACATCACCGCATTCTTTAAAGCAAATACATATACAGTTAGGGATTCTCCAGTTCATTCAACAAACATTCATTCACAACCTGCCATGTGCTTGGCAACTGGGTTCAAAACTTCCAAGGCAGGCTTGGCCCTTGGTCCCGCAAATCCCCACACATACGTTAGATCATCAGTTCCCAAAGTGAACAGATCCACGGAGGTCCTGAGACACTTTCAAGGTGAGGCCAACAATATTTTCATAATGATATCAAGGCCTTATTGGTTATGAAAAAAGATGATGGTGCAAAAACAGTAGGTAAACTGCAGCTGCGTCCTACGGATCCAGGCCGTTTATGAGGCGGTCCTCGCCCTCACTGCGTCCACAGCCGTCACACGGGGCTGGGGGGGTGGGTACTTCAGAACATCCTTGAAGAAGCAGTAAAAAAAAATTAGCTCTTACCCTTAAGTACATGTCTTTTTAGTAATCCATGTGAATGAATGCTAAGTGCAGAAAAAGCACTTCAGCTGTGTATTAAAGTAAGACGATGGTCTAAGAAAAGTGTGGGGTGACTGTTGACTTGCAAACTGATCTAGAGGCTTCGTTTTGTTTTCATGAACACCATTTTTGTTCGAAAGAAAAATAGTAGACGAAACTATGATATATTCAGACATTTTCTTGAAATTAAAGAAATCGGTCTGTAAAAAATAATAACTCAAAGAAAATAATTGAGAGGATTTGCAATGACAAATTATAAGCTTTCAGGTGAAAATTAGTATTGGGAAACTTCAAGAACTTGCAGCTTCCCAATACTTAGAGACATTTCTGATGAAATTGGTGATGGTACTCGTGTTCTTTTCTGTTTGATGTTATATACTGAAATGTTAACATTTGGAAAAGCTGAATACCTCCGTGGACCAATATGACCAAGTTGTTACCAAATCACGCAGGGGTAAAAGATCCATTCAAAGTTAGTGCTAAGGTTTCAGATTCCACATTACAACCAACCCTAAAGAAGGTGCCACCTGTCAAGTTTTGGTATAAAATCAGAGAAGAATGTCCACAATTACCTGAAAAAGCTATTAAAATACTCTTTCCTTTTCTAACAACATATCTGTGTGAAGCCAAACTTTCTTCATATGCTGACAACATTTTGAATGTAGAAGCAGATACGAAAATCTGTCTTCTACTAAGCAGTCATTAAGGAAAGTTAAAGAAAATATATATACAGTTATTTTTTCATAAAATGTTACTTATGATAATACCTAATGGTTGATTCCTTTTATTTTAGAAAAAATTAACAAATAAAAAATTTTAAGATTTTTAAAATTATTTCTTTTAAGCAACCTCTATACCCCACATGAGGCTTGAACTGACAACCCCAAGATCAAGAGTTCCATGCTCTACAAACTGAGCCAGCCAGGCACCCCAACTAGTAAGTACTTTTAAATGTGCAATTTTAAATCTTAACATAGTAAATATTGATGGATATAATCCATGAAGATCTTTGGGTTTCAAAATAATATTTAAGAGTGTAAAGAGTCCTGGGGTGCTTGGCTGGCTCAGTCGATAGATAGATAGTTGTAAGATAGGTAGATAAATAGTTGTAAATTCAAGCCCCACGTTGGGTGCAGAGATTACTTAAAAGTAAAAAAAAAAATTGGGGGCCCCCGGGTGGCACAGTTAAGCGTCTGCCTTCGGCTCAGGGCATGATCCCGGTGTTCTGGGATCGAGCCCCACATCAGGCTCCTCCGCTGGGAGCCTGCTTCTTCCTCTCCCACTCCCCCTGCTTGTGTTCCCTCTCTCTCTGGCTGTCTATCTCTGTCAAATAAATAAATAAAATCTTAAAATAAAATAAAATAAAATAAATTTAAAAGATTTTAAAAAAGAGTCCTGTCACCAGAAAGCTTGAGGATCACTACAGTAAATTATTTCTACAAACCTCTCTTAAATCTCTCTTCCTTTTCATTCCATCAGTCGTTCTGCTGATCATTGTTGAGAACATGTTCTGTGCCCAGCGTTGTACTGAGGTTGGGGATTCACAGAGAATTGAGCAATCCTCGACCTCAGGAGCTGACAGGATAAGAAAAGGCCCAGTTCCCATGCTCTCAAACTTCCTCATTCTTACAATTAAATATATCCTCCGAAATACTTCATTTTGGTAACATAACCCTTCCTCTCTGGATTGGTCAGCTAGGGACGCCGTAACTAAATACCACAGACCGGGTAGCTCAAGCAGCAGGAATTTTTCTCAGTACCCTGGAGGCTGGATCAAACCCAAGTTCAAATCAAGGTGTTGACAGGGTTGGTTTCTCCTCAGGCCTCTCTCCTTGACTTGCGGATGGCCACCTTCTGTGTCCTCACGTGGTTTTTCCTTTGTGTGTGCACATGTCTGGTTTCTCTCCGTGTCCTAATCTCCTCTTCTTATCAGGATAGGATTAAGGTCCACTCTAACAACCTCATTTTAACTTAATTCCCTCTTCAAAGGCCCTATCTCCAAATACAGCCAAATTCTGAGGTACCAAGGGTTAGGGTTTCAACATAGGAGCTTTGGAGGGACACAATTCAGCCCATAACATGCTCAAATGTTTTACAAAACTTTTACCCCTTGATTTTCAGCCTTTGTGGTCACTACTCCCCTTCATGAGTATTTTAAAGCCCCCTCAATTAAAAAAGTCACACACCTTTCCTCATAGAGGAATTCCAACTTCATGCCTGGTCCATACAGCCGTGATTTCTCATCTTCATTCTTCTAGGCCCGTTCTTGATATTTTGATTCTTACATGATCTTGTCTTTTTTTGTCTGAATGCTGTGACTCCTTGTCAGGAACCATCTCATGGGCTTGGTGATTACCGTGTTCGGTATGGATATGTCGTCTCTCTCACGAATACCCTCCAGTAGTCACCACACCGGGAAGGAAACGCAGCCACTGCGCAACAGTCCAACACCTCACGGATGCGTGGATTCATCATGGATTCATCATTTATGCGGCCTTGAGAAAGGACTGACTCCGAGTCCTGCTTCCAAAGGTAGTTGTAAACCGCAATTTGTTATCTTTTTGTTCACTCAGGCTTCACCAAGTCTATGGGATCTAATGCAGACCCCGGGAAAGGGAGGGAGAGGGTAGTGCTGGGCCTGCTCCTGTTTCTACCTGCCTGGTTGCCGGGCGAAGCTCTGGAACACCCACGCCATGTGGGTTCTGAGATGGTTTTCCTCTTTCGCCATATTTGGGTGAATCTTTTTTTTTTTTTTAAGGATTTTATTTATTTATTTGAGAGAGCGAGAGCGCACAAGCAGGGGGAGCAGCAGAGGGAGAGGGAGAAGCAGGCTCCCCGCTGAGCAGGGAGCCCAACATGGGACTCGATCCCAGGACCCTGGGATCGTGACCTGAGCTGAAGGCAGACACTTCACCAACTGAGCCACCCAGGCGCCCCTGGGTGAATCTTTTTTTTTTTTTTCTCTTAATTTAGGGAAGTCCTTCCATTCCTGTCTTACAGTCTAGTCCAATAAGCGTCTCTTATAAAACTTCTCCATGCTACAGTCCCTGCAGACCCTTCTCAGTTCTTGTCTTAGACCTTTGGGGGGAGGGTGAAAGGTTGGCCAAAACCACTTTCTACATTGCTGCACACCTCCATTTGAGCTTGCATAGTGACCTAACACGAGGGGGGGAAACCCACTTATTGGTATCGCAAAATATATAGCACAAACGCAAATAGGGAACTGCAGATAATAGGCCAGGAATTATCTGCTTTCTGCTCTGGTTTAAAACGGTTTTTACTTTGTGGCGTGTTAAAGACAGACAAGCGGGAGCCATTGGCCAGAACGAGATATTATTCCAAAGGTGCAAGAAATCAGGACACCGGCAACTCCTGGCTTATACCTAGAATGCTCTTGTTGTTGAGGGGAGGAAGGCAGGCTTCGACACACCCATTTTCAGCTGACATGGTTCTAACAGACAGCAGGGCAGTTTCTTCTTGATCTCTGAATCTCTGCAAAGACCTACAGGAAGTGGCCATTTTCCGATTGCCTCCCTTCCTGACGGTGACACCCGGCAGCCTCCCTGGAGGACCTGTTTCATACGGAGGCTATGGTGGCTGGCCTGGAGCCTGGTCCTCCAGCAGCTCCAACTATGTAATAATTGTGCATGTCCCTCTATTTAAACCATTTCTTAAAACTGCTATGCTCGTTTCAATCATCTGTAGCAGAACTGTGCCTGATGCTTTTCCCCGATCCATGGGAAGCCTGGATAACAGCAACAGGCTCGATTGGCCCTGTGACTCGCTGCTTCTCCTTAGATGTGCACAGGGAGACTTTTGCCTTCCCAACAACACCCCCCTTGTCTCCATGCAACTCCAGGGGCCTTTTATCTTAAAAACATCTCCACACACATTTCTTAACACCAAAAAACATATTTATGAGAGGCTAAAACCTTACATTGCCACAATTAGTACTGAGAAATTAAAGTACACATTTGGTGAAGTACGTATTTGGTTAAAGGCTATTTGTTTTGGCTTACGATTAGGCCATGGAAAGATAAATGTCAAAATTTGTTTTCATTCGCAAGGTAACTCTTTTGCCTATAGAAAATGACATTAATAAATTATATGAAGTACTATACATTATGTATATTAAAATGTCTTAATCCAGAAAGAGAAATTTGTTTTCCTTGCCTTATGGGGCAAAAGGAGGTATAAAAAGAGAGGCTTTCTTTATTTATTGAGGTGTAATTGACATATAACATTATATTAGTTTCAGGTGCACAACATGATGATTTGATATTTGTATATGTTGCAAAATGATCTCAATAAATATAATTAACATCTGTATCCATATATAGTTACATTTTTTTATGATGAGAACTTTTCTTTTTATGATGAGGACTTTCTTTTTATCATGAGGACTTTTAAGATGTACTCTCTTAGCAACTTTCAAATATAAAATACAGTTTTATTAACTATAGTCACCACGGTGTACGTCTCCATAATTTATTTATCTCATAACTGGAAGTTGGTACCTCTTGATGACCCCTTTCCCCCATTCTGCCCACCCTCACCCCATTAAAGAACTCTTTTTATCTTTCTTGCCATTTCTAAATAAAAATAGTATAACGTTGACACCCATACTCAGAAATTGAAAATGTCAAGTGGCTTCTTTATGTTATGAACATTATTGTATCTGCCATATGCGTTTGGAGTACTCACATGGGCACTGTCAGATCCGTGAGATGTCTTTTCTTAGTATGATAAAGTCACAATAATGACAAAACTAGCTAAGAGACAGTCAGACTACTGTATTAGTTAGCCCTCTCCAAACTCAGTGACATAAATGTGACCATCCCCTGGCATAGACCATATACTTAGGTCTTCCATTATCATTTTATTTCCACTGTGTCCACTGGGACACATTTTTCCCTACCTCCATATGAAGACCTACACAGCTTCATGATTTATCCTGAGTAATACAGTCTCAAGCCCAAAATTAAAACGTTGAGCTCCCTATAACACTCTAAATTTCGTACTCGACATAAAGATCAAAGTTCTCCCTTCACCCACTGGAGACTGTTGAGCAACGGCTACTTGGATGGTCCCCAGGGAAAATGTTCCCTTTCTCTTTCCTCTTGCTCCTTTTTCCCTGAGTTACTTTCGTTTCTCCACTTGGCCCATTTAAACTGGCGTTAAGTTAATCCCGCGCCAATGCTCCCTCTCTCCTGTTTCCCACACATGCTGTTCTCTCTTATTAAGGAAATTATATTAATTAGTTTTATAGTATAAAATTATAGTTGTATAGTGTAATATTAAACTAACCTTATAAATCTAGAATAAATCCAACTTAACAAAAAGGATGTATCTTATTACTGGACTTTTATATTTTCTTAAGTTTTATTTAAAATTTAATTCAAATTCATGTGTGAAAGTAGAATCTTATTTTCATTCTCACATAGTCTTTCTTAGGTTTGGGGTATCAAAATCACTGCTAGTCTCACAAAATTTGTTGAGATATTTTTTCCCGTTCCTTTTTCTGTAAGTTTCTATAAGATCAGAAATATCTTTATAAATGTTTGATAAATTCATATCTCAGATCTTTTTGGTCAGGTATTTTTTGTGGAAGATTTGAAGTCATGGGGGCGCCTGGGTGGTGCAGTCGTTAAGCGTCTGCCTTCGGCTCAGGGCGTGATCCCGGCGTTATGGGATCGAGCCCCACATCAGGCTCCTCCGCTGGGAGCCTGCTTCTTCCTCTCCCACTCCCCCTGCTTGTGTTCCCTCTCTCGCTGGCTGTCTCTCTCTGTCAAATAAATAAAAAAAATATTAAAAAAAAAAGATTTGAAATCATGGGTTCTTTGTTAATACTATGGAAAGAATAAAATTTTCTACTAAAAACATTTAGTAAATCACATTTTTCAAGAATATGTAAGTTTTGAAGTTTATTAGCACTAAATTTTCATCATTTCCTCCCAGCTGTTTAACCATGGGAACATCTGTGGTTGTGTCTCTTTTTAAGTATATTTTCCACTTCTCTTTATAATCTCGCCACATGTTTGTCTACTTCATTGGTCTTTTCTTTTGGCATTGTTGATCTTCCCCCTTGTATTTGTGTTTTAATGTTTTATTACTTTATCTTTTTATCTGAAAGAGAAGTAACAACTGATACCACAATATTGCAAAGGATTATAAGATACCACTATGAAAAATTATATACCAGCAAATTGGACAACCTGCAAGAAATATATAAATTCCTAAAAACATACAGTCTTTCAAAACCAAATGAGGAAGAGATAGAAAATCTAACCAGACCTATGATTAGTAATGAAATTAAATTAGTAATCAAAAAACTGCCAAGAAACAAAAGTCCAGGACTAGAAGATTTCACAGCTGAATTCTACCACACATTTAAAGGAGAACTAATACCGATAGTTCTCAAACTATTCCAAAGAATACACGAAGGAATGCTTCCAAATACATTCTATTAGGCCAGCCAGCATTACCATCATCCCAAAACCAGACAAAGACACTAAAAAAACCCTCAAACCAATGTCCCTGATGGACATAGATGCAAAAATCTTCAAGAAAACATTAGCAAACTGCACTTAACAATACATTAAAAGGGGGCACCTGGGTGGTTCAGTCGGTTAAGCATCTGCCTTCAGCTCAGGACATGATCCCAGAGTCCTGGGATCGAGCCCTGTGTTGGACTGGATGGAGAAAAAGAAAGCATTGTGCACTGTTGGTAGGAATGTAAACTGGTGCAGCCACTGTGGAAGACAGTATAGAGGTTCTCAAAAAATTAAAAATTGAACTGCCATATGATCCCATAATTCCACTACTGGGTATTTACCCAAAGAAAACAAAAACTCTAATTCGAGAAGATAGATGCTCCCTTATGTTTACTGCAGTATTTACAATAGCAAAATATAGAAACAACCCAAGTGTCCATCAGTAGAAGAATGGATAAAGAAGACGTGGTATATAGTATAGATATGGGAACATTACTTGGTCTTAAAAAAGAATTAAACCTTGCCATTTGTGACAACATGAATGGACCCAGATGGTATTATGTTAAGTAAAATAAGTCAGATAGAAAAAGACAAATACCATGTGATTTTACTTATATGTGGAAACTAAAAAACAAAAGAATAAATACAAAAGCAGAAACAGATTCATAAATACAACAAACAAACCAACTTGTGGTTGACAGAGAGGAGGAGGTTAGAGGGATGAGCCAAATGGGTGAAAGGGACTGGGCAGTACAGGCTTCCAGTCATGGAATGGGTAAGTCACAGGGATGAAAAGTACAAACAGCACAGGGAGCCCAGCAGTCGTCCTGTAAGTGCATTATATGGTGACGGAGGGGAGCTACGCCTGGGTGAGCGTAGCCTAACACGCAGAGCTGCTGCATCACTGTGTTGTACACCTGAAGCTGGTGGAGTATTGTGTGTCAACTATATGCTAATGAAAAATTTTAAATTAATTAATTAATAATTAAAATAGGCAAAGGATTTGAATAGAAATGTCTCTAAAGAAGATATGTGAATGGCCAATAAGCACATGGAAAGATGTTCATCAGGAATCATCAGGAAATGCAAACTGAAACTACGATGAGATATCACTTCATACCTGCTAGGACGGCTATAATTAAAAAGAAAAGGAAAGTAAATGTTGGCAAGGATGTGGAGAAATTGGGACCCTCACACAATGCCAGTGGGAATGTAAAGTGTAAATTGCTGTGTACAACAGGAGCCAGCCGTTTCTTCCCCCCCCAGGTACGTACCCAAGGTAGCTGAAAACAGGATCCACACAGACACTTGCACACCAGTGCTCCCGGTAGCATTGTTCGCAACGGCCACAGGTAGAAATGACACAAACGTCCATCAACAGGTGCGTGGATAAAGCCAAATGTGTGTATATACCACAGTGGAATAGTATTCAGCCATAAGATGGAAGTTTTCGCACACGCTAAAACACAGATGAACCTTGAAAACATTATACTAAGTGAAATAAGCCAGACACCAAAGTATAAATATTACATGAATCCACTTATATGAAATATCTAAAAGAGGCAAATTCATAGAGACAACATGGACTTGAGGATATGGGGAGTTGGGGGAAAACAGGTATGAATTGGTTGAGTGTCTATTTGGGCGATAGATAAAGATTTGGAAATAGTAATGATGGTTGGCGAACGTTGTAAATATAATTAATGCTTTTTAAATGTACACTCAAGGGGCTCCTGGGTAGCGCAGTCATTAGGCGTCTGCCTTCGGCTCAGGGCGTGATCCCGGCATTCTGGGATCGAGCCCCACGTCAGGCTCCTCCGCTGTGAGCCTGCTTCTTCCTCTCCCGCTCCCCCTGCTTGTGTTCCCTCTCTCGCTGGCTGTCTATCTCTGTCAAATAAATAAATTAAAAATCTTAAAAAAAAATAAATAAATGTACACTCAAAAGTGGTTACAAATGGTGTGCTTTATGCTATATACATCTTACCACAACACAATTTTTAAAAAGAAAACGAAATTTGATTTCTTAATAACATCCCCCAACAACACAAATTCAGTCAACATTGGAAAAACAGGAATTCTGACGTGGCAAATGGCTGACTCCAAATCATTGCCTGGAAATGACTTAAAACCAGCAGTTTGCACATAACCCACTCGAAATAAGGGGAAGGAAGCACAGGGTGGTGGTCTGAGGTTTTTTCTCCCAACCCCACTGATCCAGCTGTACCCTAAACTTGGGCCCACTGGTCTCCTTTACAGTCTGCCTTCGGAAACCACGGCACTGTGTGGGCATTCAGCCAGGGGCGGCAAAATCACAGGGGCCCTAGGCTTAGAAACAGTGTGCAGATGTACACACTGGGGGCTGTGCAAGCGGTTCCACCGGCTCATCTGAGCTGAGAATGAATCTCCTTAAACCACCTTCTTGTCTAAATCTGAACCTAACTCCACGGGCGGAACGGACAGGATTTCGACAAAAGGACGCATGGACTAGGAGACGGACTCCCAGAGCACAGAAGGTAAAGCACAGCGAGGCTGGCAGAAGCAACTCAAAGACTCAGGGGCTCTCGCTGCACGTGGGGAATCTCGTAAGGGTTCAGTCTATTCCGGGAACACGCTTTAGGCTCAGACTTCCCAGGGTCTACCCTCTTCAGGCTGTGTTCATCCCCTCGAGGCTAGTCCTCCAAGTGTATCTGGTTGAGGATGAACTGAAAGAAAGGAATCCTGAGAAATAGAAGGAGAAAGAGAAAAATCAGAAAGTCACTGAGATAGGAAGACATCATGAAGTGGAGACAAAAGGAGAAACGGATTTTAACAAGCAGTCTCAAATTGTTGGTGTTTGGTGTTTACTGGGTTTAGAACAACTGGTTTGGAGCCAAAAGAAATCGAAGGCATAGTTCATGCTCTTTAGAGAACTATCATTTTAATGGGTACCTGCTTCGTACCCAGCCACTGTGCTGGCCTCTGCACAAATTACCACATTGCATCCTTCCCACAACTCAGGGAGGGGGTGCTGCGTTGTGAACTTGTAACAATCAAGATGGAAAGACAAATGAGAGTTGCAAAACAGAGAATATGGAGAGCTGGAAAGAAAACACAGAAGGGCAGTCAGCTGGTATTCAGGAGAAGGATAATGGATGTCTCCATATGGGTAGCCAGGTAGACTCACTGAATGACAGAAAAGGTAAATTAAGAAGAGGTGACATCGCAGGGCACCTAGGTGGCTCAGTCGGTGAAGCATCTGCCTTTGGATCAGGTCATGATCTCAGGGTCCTGGGATCGAGTGCCACATCGGGCTCCCTGCTGAGCGCGGAGTCTGCTTCTCCCTCTGCCCCTACTCGTGCTCTCTATCTCACAAAAATAAAAAATCTTAAAAAAAAAAAAAGAGGCGTAAAAGCTTTCCCTTGACTAAGTTAAAATCTGGCTGGGTTCACGGGTGCGAGGACAATCACGAGAACTCAGGAACAAGATAAGTACAAAGTGAGGACGCTCTCAGGTGATGTGGGGTCTGCCTGCGTGGGAGTCTTCATCGGCAGTGTGGGCTTCAGGATCCCAAGAATCACAAATGTATCTTCCCCGTGGACATAAGAGAAAGTACATCTCTCTGGAGTCCACCCTTGGTGCGAGCTTAGAGGTGAGCTTAGAGGTGAGCAGGAAAAACCTCACCCCTTAGCCCTTCCTTTAAATATCCTAGGAAGTTCCGCTTCGATCTTGATTATGTCCCGTCCCTAAGAGCATCCGTGTTAGTGCACGTCCTAGTAAAATATGCCTGCCTCTTTAGTGTGTAAGTTGCTTCGAGGGATGATTAAAAAAAGAGAGAGAGAGAGAGACAGACAGCATAGTGTCTAAGGAGGATTTACAACCTTTTCAAATGGAATTCCTATGTATCTATAAAATGTATCCTTCAAAAAAGCTCATTGATCACTTCCCTCTACAACTTGTCAATTCTCCACACCTTAAATTGCCAAATGCAGCTCATACCCCCGTCCTGCCGACCCACTTGCCTGATCATGCTTGTCCAACCAATGTAAATCTACCATCTACTTATTTGAAGTCACTTCCCATCCAAATTCACCCTTCCACCTAAGCGTGGCCCACCCCCGACACCTCCGCTGGGCCCTGATCCTCCCCCTCCCCCAGACGTCCAACGCCTTATTCTCCTACCTGTCATTAGCCCAAACTCACATTTCTTCTTTCCCAAATCACCACACCCTATTCTTTCCAAATATCTGACTCCAGCCACAGAGATAACTCTTTCTCTCCTATAATCAGATCTCATTATCTTAAAATACTCACAGGATCTAACTCTCTCATGTGATATCTTCTCACCGTCCCAAATAGAGGCATCCTAGGAAGGTGTGGAATTTTCCCCGCCTCATGTTATCACAAATCCTGCTACTTATAAATGAATTCCTTTCACACAAGTGTCTCTCCTTCCACACAAAGGCTACTTCTAGGGCTGCCAAATAAAACACAGGATGCCCAACTCGATCTGAATTTCTGATAAACAATGAATCGTTTTTTAGTATAGATAGCCCCATGTAAAAAAGCTTAAAAATACATTATTTATCTAAAATTCAAATATAATAAGCCGCCCTGTATTTTTTTTCTTTCTAAATCTGGCAACCCTAGACACCACACACGCTCCTTGGGGCCGATGTGGCATCTCATTTTCTAGCGTCTCATCTCAGAAAAAGGTCTCAGACTGATGAAAGGTGCCTGTCCAGGGTTGTAGGTCACAATTTCTAACCATTCACCCCTACTCACAATGGTTCTCCCTTACCCTTCATCTCAGTCCCCAAACCCAGATGCTCTTCAGAACCAAAGCAACCAGATGGTGACTCCTTACCCAAAGTGAATCCCCAGATGGCAAAAACAGGTGACTCTGAGGGAAAAAGGGGAAAGGTCTGGAAGGATGCTACCAAAATGAGGCACAAGAAGGAGAGTGCAATGGCAAAGACAATAAAACATCAGCCACAAATATTCTGAGGAGGAGATGGGAATTCCAGCTTGGGACAGGGGTCAATTCTTTTAGCCTCCAAACTCACATGCTATCCCCCCTCCACCTGCCCTGCTCATATCACACACTGTCAAGAGACGGGGAGCAGAGCTGAGAGAGAACTCAGAGAGGAACAGGTGAGCTCAGGGGCAGGATGCTGGAGGACTCAGAGAAGATGAAGAAGGTAGAGAGAATGGAGGAGTTTGGGTTCTGGGATGAGAGGAGTTCGGTAAGGGTGAGAGCTTAGTCTGAGCCGGTGGCCTGTTGGCACTTACCTGGAGGAAAGTCTACCTGGAGGCCAGCATTTCTTAGAGTCTTCCTACTATCACAATGGAAGATCTGGGTCAGGAACACCCACTGCATAGGAGACCTAGCCTACAATAAAGGAACCACTCCCTACAGTTGTCACAGGGTCCTGCGTTCCCTTTGCACCAGGAAAAAGTCAAAGATCGCCTTCAAAACAGATGTCGCAGACACTGCTGAATGTCAGCTTGTCGAGAACATGACAGGTAGCCAGTCTAAGGAGATATAAGTCTATCTCAGCAAGAGGATGGCCGTGAAATTGAGGGCCAAGCCAGAAACTTGACCTGCTTCCTTGAGTTCTTCTTGGGGGAGATGCGTGTTCTGGTGAAGATGGAATGGAGCCACTAATGGCATAAGACAAGACATGCTTGGCAATAGCCCTCCGCTATCTCCCCTCCAGACTGGAGCTGGCTCCTTCCACTTGAGCTCTTTTGAAAGGAGACTTCAGATATGGCCAAATCTCCCGTTGCTTCCCGTCAGATTGCCCAAAGGAAGTTCTGCACTCCCCATATAATCCACTCCCTCCCTGTGTAGGGGACACTGCATACTACCGACTTTATTTCTGGTTACTTCCTTAAGCTGATTCTCTCTAGGCTTTTGTTTTGTTTTGTTTTCACCTCTTAACTCCTCTTACTCAGTGGATGTCACTGTTTCTTCATCCTCTCTTGCTGCAAGGGAATTCTTATTCCACTGTCCATTTACTTATTTGGGGTTCTATTCTTATGGAAGAAGACAAACACATATATTACATGTCAGGGGTTGGGCATTCTACATACAAGAGTCATGCTGAAAATAAAAAGAGACCACTTAACTTGACAAAACAACCATTTATGTGACCCCCTCCTCCCCTTCCTCCACCCCCGTCCCCAGGTAACGTCCATATTCATCTTCTTCCGTAGGAACAGAACTTGTGAGTAGGTGTGGCTATGTGACTAAGGTCTGGTCAGTGAGATGCAGGTGGGCTCCCTGGGCTGCGGCTTCTTGGAGATTTCCTTTAATAAGAGCTGGCAACACCCTTTGCCTTTTCTTGTCTCTTCCTCCATCTTTCTGTCTGAAATCTGAATGTGATGATTAGAAATCCACCCACCAGATAAGGATGATAGAAAATGAACTGGAAGGAACCCGGGGCCCCGGAGACTTTGTGGAGCAAAGCCATCACCACAGCCACAGACCGCCTACCTCCGTTTGTAAAGCTTCCTCTGATCCCCCCGGGCAGAAACACCCTCTTCCTCCAATGTTCTTACTGCCCTTCGCAGGATCTTTCCTCTAATACATATCTTTTCGAATTAAACTTTCTCTTATGCGCAGGGATTTACCCAAATCAAAGCCCATTCTGACTGACAGGCAGTGGGTACCGTGTTGAGGAGGAACCAAGCCTAACTTTTCGTTGCTTGGAAAAGAAAGTCACAGGTGATGGGTGTTACCTGCCTTGACTATGGCGGGGAGACCGGTAATAGGCCCATAGATTTGCCACCTCTGAACTCGGCGTATATCTATTTTATTTTTAACTATTTCTAAAGCGTAAGGAACCAATCTTTTCTTATTTTCTATTTCCAGTGCCCAAGTAGACTGGAGGGTAGGATGCAAACTGCATGACTTTTAAAGATAGAATGAGACCCCTGAATTAATGCTCCTGGCGAGGAGCGGCGGGGCTGCCAAGCCACATGGGCAGAAGCTGCGGGGGCCGCCGGGCCCGCACACCGGCCACAAACAGCACTCCATGGGCCAGCCGGGGGCAGGGGGAGCTGGGGTCAGCGAGGCACCCACAGAACAGGGAACAAGCACCAGCAGAGGTGGCCCCGCGCAGCTGCTCCCTTCCCCTGGTGACCAGCGGGAGACTCTGCAGGAGCCACTGCTGGACACCATGGAATACGGGGCCGGTGAGCCACACAGGATGCGACCGCTGCGGAGCAGGACATTGGGACATTCGCGCCTCTCTGGTCGCCACTGCAGGATCTGCAAGAAGCCGCAGAACAGACGCTTCCTCGCTCAGGCTTCTCAAGCCCGGGGCGCCGAGAGCGTAAGCACACGCGCATTCAGAGCACGCGGGGCCTGGCACGCCGTCCAGCCAAGGGAACAGACCGGTCAGAATCTCTAAAAGAAAGAGTTTTATTTGAGCCCAGCTTAGGCCAGCCGCCGGGGAAACAGGCTCTTCACAGGGCAGAAAACATTCTGGAGAAGGAACAGTTTTTACAGGGTCCTATACTTTTTTGCATCTTGTGAGAGCTCAAAGGACGATAGATGGGCACACAGGCAGGAACGAGTTTTACTGCAAAGGAATGCCCGGAGCAGGAGCACTGACCGCTATCTCAAGGACAAGCTGGTTTTCCTTCAGGCCACCCATTTACAAAGCAGATGTGCAATGTATGCGTCGTGGGCCATGCATTAGGCTTTCGGTTCAACAAAAGTTTATGCACCATTACACTAACTTAGAAAGAAATTAAAAATGGCTTCCCTTGTGTATGTGGTCTTTAGAGTTTTTCTCTCATCACCTTCCGTACAGCGGTGTCATTCAAAGCTTTTCCACACCCCGCGCACACCCCGGGGGCTCTGGAATGGCCCCACACTGCCTGGAGGAGGGCACCGTGTGGAGTGTGGTCGCTGAGGGATTCCAGGGCACGAACTGGGAGAAGGCCACGAAAGAGCCCAAACGCATCAAGACCATGTCTGAGTGAGCTCCTGCTTCTTTCCTCAAGTTGCAGCGATTGGGGCCGGCAGCTCTGCTGCCCCTGCTGCCCTTCAGTGCTGCTCGTGAACGTGGCTTGTGAATATGGGCCCAGGCAGCTGGTTCCACAGGCCAGGGGCCATCTTGACCTCTGTGGTTTGTTCCAGCTGCTCATTTCTTCCTCCTCAGCCCAGATTTGGACGCAGGCTAGTTGACATCCGTCTTTCTCTTCCCAGCTTTTGTGTGACCTATTAGGAAAATAAATATTTTTAACAGTGCAGCAATTACTGTGGCTTAACAACAACAAAAAGATAAAATGAGACCCTCGAATTTGGCACCCGTGACAAGGCACTTTGAGGCACGTGCTCATTTTCCTCTTGCTTGGGAGTCCTTCAGTGCGAAAATCCGACTGCTCTAGAAAATCAAGAGATGAAGAACAGCAGTGCTGTTCTCCTGGAATTGTTGGACCATCAACATGGTGATGGTTGTTGGTGGTTACCTTTGGAGCAGACCAAACAAGAAATACTTTTGAGAGAATATAACTCCACTGAATCAGGGTTTTGGTGACTAATAGAACAAACTGGAAGCCTGATGAATATGGTACCTGTGGCTAGTTGGGATTCCTCCAAACCCTAAAAGGGTTTCTGAACAAGACCCAAGCAACGCAGATGTATTTTCCTTCCTCTGATCTCAGATCGCTTCTCTGGTTAAAGGATTGATTCTCCCCAGCATTTTAGAACCCAGCCTCTCCTATCTCCCGAGTGGCCTCAGATACCCCTTTTCTGAATCTTCATCCTCTCCACTGGCATTTTTCCTTTAGCAACTTAATAAAACCTCTTGCACCCTGAAGCTGTAGGCTTCCTTGTACTTCATTTCCCTCCTCCATAAAATGGGTTGTTGTGAGGATTAAACAGCAAAGGGTTCTTGGATACTTGAGTTAGTACATAGAAGGAGCTTATAACATGCCTAGAACATTGGAATTCCCAACTGATCTCTATAATAAATGACACTGCTGTCATCAGTCTTTTATTTGAAACTCTCCTCTCTTGGTTGCCCTGACCCATTTCTGTTTGTTCATTTTCCTCATAATTTGCTGGCTGCTCCTTCTTATTCTTTATCCTTATCTTCAGGTTTCCTGTTTTGCTTCTCTCTATATTTTAAAATAAAATCATCTTTCTACACAAATAATAAAAATAAAATAATCTTTCTCAAGATTTTCAGTTTGGAGATAATTCAGCTGTCTTACGAATGTTTTCCATTTCCTACAAGTCCATTAACTGAAATCACATTCAACTACCTCCTTTTTCCCATCTTCCACTCCAGTCCCATCTTCAACTCATCGCTTCTATTCTTTTAAGCTTCACCTCATATTTCATCCCCTCCAGAGTCTTTTCTGAAGTTTTCTCAAACAGATTCTTACCTAAGTTCTCCTTCTCTATGCTCCCAGACTATGTCATGTAACTTTTACCTCTACAACACCACTCATGACACCTGCTGTCTCCATGCTAGGGTGTGAGCCATTAGAGGAATGGGACTGAGTCTCACCTGTCTTTAAAGTCCTCAAATCTAATATAGAGTCACACAAATTGGTAGTGCTCCATAAACATTTGTTGAGTGAATGAAGCAATAAATAAAATGAGCACTCTGATTGCGCCAATGTGTCTTGAAAGAAAACGCTGAAGAGTTCACCACGTATTGAGACCTTCTCACATGCAGTGCGGGGATCAAAAGCATTTGCTTGATTTTTATTCCAGTACTTTCCCACAGTACACTCACCACTATCGAGGTAGCTGTACAAGGAGAGTGGTTGCAAGCACAGGCTCTGGTATCCGGCTGTTCATCTTTCAGCTTCACCAGTAATTACGTGTGTGACCTTGAGCAAGTCACTTAATTTCTGTGCACACCAGTTCCCTCCTTAGAGAAACATAATAACGCATATCAGAATTTTTCTTACAAGGTAATGAGATAACACATGTAAAGTGTTTAGAACAGGGTCTGGAACATACCACATATACAAGTTAAAAATTATTATTTCAAATATTAAGACGACTCTGGATAGAGTATTTTGGCCTTACATCGTTTTCATTAAAAACAAATACCAAACTATGGGGCACCTGGATGGCTCAGTACCTTAAGAGACCCACTCTTGATTCTGGCTCAGGTCATGATCTCAGGGTCCTTAGATCAAATCCCCGGTGGCCGTCCCCTCTCAGTGAAAGTCTGCTTGAGGTTCTCTGTCTCCCTCTGCCCCTTCCCCTACTTGCATGCTAAATAAATAAATAAAAATCTTTTTAAAAAACATTAATCTAAAATAAACTGCCGCTCCCCTGGAGAATTCCAGAATTAGAAACATGATTGGTTAACCCTGAAGGCGTGCCTGGTAAAACGCTGATGATGTTCTCACCGCTCCCCCATCCCCATCCCTGGCTCACAATCGAATTCCCTGGCTGCATTACCCAGGCTTTATTCCTTTATTTTCTCAGTATTCATCCTTCCTCTTTGCTGAGGGCTTTTTTTAAAAAACTTGTGTTCACTGAACAACTGAGCAGGGAAAACAGATCTCCATTGATATTTCACTCTGAAGGGAATTTCTGCTCCAACCCGAACAGAAGTGATTACTCTTCGTTCATTCCAGCCCAGAGACGGGACTGGGGACCCTCCTGATGCCAGCGCAGCCGTGGCCTCTTCGGCACCTGCCTCCACCTGCACGAGGCCGCCACCACCCCGGGTAAAGCATTTCCTCCGTCTCGCCGGCCACATCTTCGCTGACCGAGCGCTTCCGCTGCGCTTCGGGATCCTCCATTTCTCCCGGATTCTTCGGGGTGTTTTTCTCAGGGTCGGCGTTCGTCCCCGTGACGCTACTTCTGGCTCGAGTCCTCTTTTAACTGCTTTGAGGAAAGAGCACAGGAGTCAGACACTGTGATATAATCAACGTTGTTTCTTCTTAAACAAAGTGGCAGGGGAGGCCTCCCCTCAGCCCAGGACCCCGCAGCCTCCCGCACGCTCCCCAGTTCCCCGCCCGCTCCGCCCTGAACCGCCGAGGGCCTGGAGCGCAGGCGCCCCCGGGCCCCGCCCCGTCACCGGGGCTCAGCCCCCATTGGCCCAGAGGCCGGGGGCGGGGCGCCCCGGCCTCCGAAGCAGGGGTGGTCATGTGACTCGCGGGGGCGGGGCTGCGCCGGCCGCTTCCCAGGCTGGCTGAAAGGGCTCGCGTAGCCGGCCTTGTCGGCCCTTAAAGCGCTCACCGGGCGGCCTGGCCCCAACTCCCCTCCCGAGCCGCGCAAAGGGAGCTGCTCCTGGCTCTCGTCGGCCCCCCAGGTTTGCTTTCCTTCTTTTCCCGGAGGTGGGCCCTGAGGTCCACCGCCGCGAAGCCTGCGGCCGCCGGGAAGCCCAAACCCGAGAGTCCGGAGACTAACCGGAAGTGCGGTCCCAGGCGGAGGGGCGGTGCCGGCTGCCGCCGGGGTAAGCGCGGCCCGCGGGGCCTGGGAGGGGCGCGGCCGCGGGGCCCGGGGGAGGGGGAGGGGCGCGGCGGGACCAGAAACCATCCCCCTCCCGCCCTCCTCGGCCCCCCGGCCTGCGCAGGGGAGAGCAGCTCCTGCCGCTCGCCGCCGAGCGGGGTCCGGTACCCCCACCCCCCAAGACGGCGGACCGAGAGGCGGTCAATGAAAAGTTGAAAGAAGAGCCGCTGAGCACGACCGTTCTTGGAGAGATAATAGTAAACATTACCAGGCACTTTTCTAAGCGATCTGTATCTCTCATACTGGGAGAAACCCAAAGACATTGAAGTCCCCCCACCATCTTTAAGACAGAGATTAGTTAGGTTGTACTCAAATCTATATACAGAAGATTGTTCAAACATTTCATGACCACGGTTTGGAAAACTGCACTATATGTAACATTTATATGCACTTACCAACCACGTCTTGGGGTTTATAGTGGTAGAAGAATGGGTCCTTGGCCTTAGAAGTTGAGGTAATGCAAACAAAAAACAATCAGCAGAAAGAAAAATTTAAACGAACAAGGAAAACGGGACTCAGGGCTTTCTTAAGTTAAAGTTAGCTAGCTATTATCCAGAAGGATTCTTGATGTTTTATCTAGTGCTACTTGAGAAGGAAGTGATGGCTACCAGTGGCAGCTACTTCTTGCAGGAGAAACAGAATGTAAGCAAATGTGGGAAGAGGTAAGATGTGGTTGAAGGATGCCCACTGAGGAGTAAATGAGACCGATATTTAGATGTCCAGCTCTAGAAAAAATAAAAATTTCAGAAAAAAATTACAAATTTTGACATTATTGATTTTTCCTTTAGGAGAGGGAAGAATTAAGTGTTACAAATACTTATGGACTAGAGACCTTTTGAAGCCAAAAGGAAGACGGTCTTGAGTCTTCGTTGTTATGGTAAGTGACATACCAGGCTGTATGTTTCTGTATACATGTGGATTTTGGAGCAGTTGGTGAGGGTTACTAGGGGAGGGCAAGAAAGATTGGGAGAATATAACATGAAAAAGGGATTGATACTTTCTTAGCTCCTGAGGTAGCAGAGTGATAAAGCAATCCCGTTCCACCAATTTGAGTGTATTTTCTCCTTGTTTCCAACATGTGTATTCACAGTAGGCTTGTAGTAATTGCTTCCTGATTGATTTGCTGCCCAAAAAAAGGCGGTATGCCCAAAGCTTAGGCTCCATAGTTAGAAGATTGAAATTTAAATCATGGCTGTGCTAATTACTAGCTGTGAGTTCTTGGGTAAGTATTTAATTGCCCTAAGCATCGGGTTTTCTGTTAAGTGCAAGTATTGGTATTAATACCTATTTTACAGAGTTCTTGGGCAGATTAAATGAGGCAATCCATGCAATCAATGAAAAATAAATGAGATAACCCCTCGCCTCTGGCCTGATGCAGTAAGCATTATTTATTTTTTAGATTAATGCTTTATCGGCTTTGCTTGTCCCATACATCCTTTAACTGTAAGAATAACGTTGAGCTTTGAAGTTCTATACTCAGCTTCTCTGCTTGGACTTTTATTGTTGCCTGTTTATTCTGCACACTCTGTCCCTAGCCATGGAAGGGAGAACCAGCCTCTTCCTAGGGTGAGGTAGGAAAAACCTCTTGGAGGAGGGTACCCTGGTGGGCCAGCCAGGGCTACTAGCCTAGCCTGTTGTATTGCTAGGGGGGCTCTAAGGATTATGGTGGTCCTTTTTTTGCTGCGGTATTTATCATATTTTTCATTCATTCAACAAAGGTATTCTAGAGTCTAGGGATATTGTAGTGAACAAAAGACTAAGTCCTAACCCTAATGGAAGTTACATCCTAGTAGGAGAGAGAAATTAACAGATGTAAAAACATGCCACAAAGTTGGATGATGATGACTGCTACGAAGAGAAATAAAATAGGATAAGAGAACACAGCTGTTTGGTATAAAGTAGTCAGGGTGTGCCTCCTTTTGAGGAATTAATTTTCAGGCAGAGACTTGGGTCAAATAAAGAAGCAAGCTACCTGGGGGAAGAATATTCCTGGCAGAAGGAACAAGTGCAGACTGAGGTGGCTTGTGAGGCTAAAGATAGGCGGAGGTGCCTCATTATATGGAACAGTGAGAACCGGGTTTTATTCTGAGTTTGATAGGAAACATTTATAATATCTTGAACTAGGGAAGTGTCATGGTCTACTTTAAGTTTTGACAACCAGACTGTATTTTATTTTCTAGGTGCTGACATCTAAAAGACTTAGATGAGAATAAGAAAATGATTTCCTTTTTTTTTTTTTTTGGATGCCCCACAGTTTATTGGCTACTTTGGGCAAATATGATAGCCTGGGGTGATAACTAGAATACTTTATTTCTACTCTGCTTTCCTTTTTACCTGAGCAGTAATACAAATTTTAAAAGACAAAAGCTTCCATAAACCCACTATCTTATACCAGCTATTTGTCTATATGCCTGCATATCTTTACTTAGTAGTGATTCTGAATTTTTCCTTTTCCTCCTAACATTTCTCCATAAATGTTTTTCTAGTTTTTTCATAATCTCCATATTCATTATTAACTGGCTGAGTTATTTTATTGTTCATGATTTAGTTAATTATTTTATATGGATTTTGATCAAGGCTTTACAGAAGAGGCAGGTGCAGAGGGTGAACTCGGTAAATAGAGTTTTTGTGTGTGTGTGAAGATGGAATTCAGAAAATAGCAGAACCTGTCATTTATCGAGTGGGTATCTGTTGAGACACAGGCCCTGAGCTGAGTCCTTTAGTGGCGACATCTGCGTTCTCGTGGCAGCTCCGTGAGGCATGTAGTAGTATCTTACCTATTTTATCAGAGGAGAAATTGAAGCTGAAGGAAGTTAAGTAATTTATCCAAGTTCTTGCAGCTACAGAGGAGCACAGTGGGAATTTGAACCAAAATCTGATTCCAGAACTTGAACATTCAGTTTTAACTAGCATAATATATCAACTCTCAGCTGCCATGTTCTTTAAAAAACAAATTAAAATACCTTTTAATTTTGAAATAATTTCAGGCTTATGAAAAAGTCGCAAAATAGTACAAAGATTATTCATATACCCTTTGTCCGTGGTCCTAAATGTTAACGTTTTACTATATTCGCTTTATGATTCTGTGTGTCTCTGTTTACACATACATAATACGTTTTTCTCTGAACCTTTTGAGAGTAAGTTATAGACCTAATGATTCTTCTCAAACTATGAGGGAATTAAGCCCTAAAGTCTTATGACATGCTAAGCCCTAAAGTCTTAAGAGAATTAAGCCCTAAAGTCCTAAGGTATGTAATGAATTAACTTCTCTCCTACGCATGTACAGTGCTCCTAGCTACATACCATCCTTGGAAGAATTAAAAAAACAATTACTCAAATCATTTTCTATAGGGCTTCATTCTTTCCCAGAACCCCAGTTAAGAATGCCTGTCCTAAAATATACAACAGTGTATTTCCTAAAAACAAGGCTGTTCTCTTACCATTACAACTATCAAAGTCAGGAAATTAACACTCAAAATACTATTATCTTATTCAAATTGAGCCAGTTCTTCCACTAGTGTCCTTTTCAGGAAAAGGAAAAAACAGTTTTTGTTGTCCAAGATCAATGCATCATTCCCCATTTCATTTAAATGTCATGTCCTTATTGTGGAATATATATCCTCAGACTTTGTCTTTTATAACCTGGACCTTTTTTTTTTTTAAGATTGTATTTATTTATTTGAGAGAGAGAGGGCACAAGCAGGGGGAGGGGCAGAGGGAAAGAGAAGCAGACTCCTCCCAGGACCCTGGGATCATGACCTCAGCCAAAGCAGATGCTTAACTGACTGAACCACCCAGGTGCTCCATTGACTTTTTTTTTTTTTTTAAAGTTTAGGCCATGTATTTAATAGAGTTTGTCTCAACTTGGGCTTGCCTGATGTTTCCTCATAATTAGGTTCAGGTTATACATTTTTGGCAAGATAGCACAGAAGTGATGTTCTGTTCTGTTCTTTACATTCTATTAGGCAAATTGGACACCATGTTACTGGTAATGGTAACTTTGATCACTTGGTTAAGGTGGTGTCTTCCAGATTTCTGTACTGTGAAGTGACTCTTCTGGTCTCTGTAATTATTAAAGAACTAGTAGGGAGATATTTTCAGATTGTGTAAATATCCTGATCTCATAAACTTTTCACCCACAGATTTTTACCTGAAACAATTAAATATTCTTCCTTTGATTGGACATGGTGATTTTTAAAATTCCATCATTTCTTCTACATTTAATTGTTGGCTTTTTTAATATAAGAAAAACTCTTCTCCATCTTTATTCACTTTTTTTTTTCGATCTGTATAGATTCATGGCTTCTTACTGTGTTACTAACTTATCGCGGTTACTGTTTATCTTGATGTTCTGTTTGCTCCAGATTTGTACAGTAGCAGCCCCTTTAACGTGGCTTCTGGGTCCATTTGGCACATTGTCACCACTTTTTGAGCACTTCCTTATCCTCTGGCACAGCAAGATGTTCTGGGTTCATCTTGTACTTTCTGAGCCATTTCTCCCAGGAGCCCTGATAGCTTTCAGTGGAGAATGGTGTTTAGAAACCAAGACCTCAATGTATGGTATGCTCATTACTACTGAGATTTCATTCTTTTTATGATCTTTCAGCAGATGTTACTAGAAAAATAAAATGAACACACACTTTGACACATACACGTATTTCTATTTTTTCTTTATATACTGTAAAACCTGGGCGTCGTACTGATACTTCTAACTCCAGTTAAACACTACAGGGTTCATTCTTGTCTTTCCCTTTTCTATATTTATAACTCCCTTCTCTGGCAATGAGGAGTCTGTGTGCCATTTTACCCATAGTATATTTACTCATTTGTTCAGTCCTAAGGTAGACATTAAGCAGTATATCTTTACTACCTTGGGGAGGAAAAAACCCTTCTAATGAGAATTCAGTAATTGTTTATAGTTCTTTTTATCTTTAGCTTGAGTTTATATAGTCCTGATACTGTATTAAAGTACTATTTGAGTTATTTGAGGGTTTTTTTCCCCTTCTGGGTGTTGTGTTATTCATTTGAAACACAGACTCATTTGTTTTTGTTTGTATTACATTTTAACATTTCTCTCTAGTATCTTGTCTATTTATTTATTGAATATGTGAAATGTAACAGTTCTAAAAGTAAAAATGTTGTGTGTGTTACAAAAATGTATAGTCCTAGAAGTGTGACTCTCCCTCCCTCCACCTGTTTACACCAGTTCCACATGTCCTTTTAATACCATTTCACCTACCTTGTGATGATAACCAGTCATTAGTTTCTCTTACCTTTTCCAAATTTCTTTTTGGCCAAATGAATAGATACATGTGTAGTTGTTTGTTTTGTAAAGATTTTATTTATTTATTTATTATTTTAGAGAGAGAGTGCACTAGCAGGGGGAGGGGCAGAAGGAGAGAGAGAGAACCCCAAGCAGGCTCCACACTCAGCACGAATCCCGATATGGGCTTGGTCCCATGACACTGAGATCATGACCTGAGCCAAAACCAAGAGTCACGCTACTCAGGCTCCCACAGATAACATGTGTAGTTTTTTATTTCTACTACATTCTTATACAAAATATAGCATACTTTTTTATACCATTATTTTTTTAAATTTACGGTACGTCCGGAAAATCACTGCACATCAGTTCATAAAGGTTTTCTTCATTCTTTTACAGCTTCATAGTACTCTGTTATACGTGCATATCTCAAGTTTGTTCAGCCATTTTCTTACATATGGGCATTTAAGTTTTACATATTTTCAAATTATAAACATTGCTACAGTGAATAGCTTTATACTTGTATATTTTTATATTGTTGGAGGTGTATCTTCAGAGTCAATTTCTAGAAATGGGATTCTGAGTCAGATAAAATGCATGTCTAGTATTACTAGATGTTGTCAGATTCCCCTCCAGAGAGTTGTACCAATTGACTTTCCGTCTAGCAACATAGGAGAGTGTCTGTTTCCCCACAGTTTTGACAACAGAATGTGTTGTCATGCTTTCCAATGTATGAGAACTTGATTGGTGAGAAACAGTATTTCACATGCCCTTTTCAATTATTTCATTTTTTATAATAGCCCTTTTTTTAGAGTACTTAGGTTCACAGCAGAATTGAGTAGAGAGTACATATTGTTGCTGTATGTCCTCTGCCAGCCCCCACCCGGCCACCCTGGCCTCTCCAGCTATCAACATCTCAGCCCAGAGTGGTACATTTGTTACAACTGGTGAATCTGCATTGAGATACCATTGCCACCCAGAGGCCATGATGTACTTTAGTGTTCATTCTTTGTGTTGTACGTTCTGTGGGTTTTGACAAATGTAAAATGACGAGTATCACCGTTTACAGTGTCAAACGGGAGTTTCACTGCCCTGACAATCCTGTGTTTCATTTATTCACACCCCCCCCACCCCTGACAACCACTGATCTTTTTCACTGATTCCATAGTTGCCTCTTCTAGAATGTCACGTACTTGGGATTGGACAGTTTGTGGCCTTTTCAGACTGGTTTCTCTCACTTAGCAATATGCATATAAGGTTTCTCCATGTCTTTCCATGGCTAGACAGCTCACTTCCGTTGTAGCGGTGCTGAGCAAGCTGGCACTGCCTGGGTGTAGCAGTTTATTTACCCTTTTGTTGACTGCGGGACATGTTAGTTGCTTTCCAGTTCTGGCAATTATGAATAGAGCTGCTATAAACATCCTTGTGCAGGGTTTTGTGTGGACATACATTTTCAGCTCCTTTGGGTAAGTACTAAGGAGCACAGTTGCTGGATTGTATGGTAAGAGTATGTTTAGTTTTCCAAGGTGGCTGTACCGTATTGCATTCCCATTGCTTCGTATCCTTATTGGAATTTAGTATTGTCAGTGTATTGGATTTTGGTCATTATGTGTCTGAGTTTTTTTAAAGATTTTATTTATTTATTTGAGAGAGAGCTTGCACACAAATGGGGGGGGAGGGCCAGAGGGAGAGGAAGAAGCAGACTCCCTGCTGAGCAGGGAGCCCGGAGGAAGGGGCTTGATCCTAGGACCCCAGGATCATGACCTGAGCTGAAGGCAGGCATTTAACCAAGTAAGCCACCCAGGCGCCCCGGGTTTCGGTCATTATAATTTATAATAGGAGCTCATTGTTTTAACTGTCCGTGCCTTAATGACATACAGTGTTGAGCATCTTTTCATATGTTTATTTGCCATCTGTACATCTTCTTTGGTGAGGTGTCCGTTTAGATCTTTTCCCCATTTTTTCATCAGGTTGTTCCTTGTTGTGTTTTAGGAGTATATAAATATATTGTATATTTTTGATGACAGTCCTTTATCAGATGTTTTTTGCAAATACTTCTCCCAGTCTGTGGCTTTAGACTGTGTCTTTCGCAAAACAGAAGTTTTTAACTTTAATAAAATCCAGATTCTTACTTCTTTTAAAGACTATGCCTTCCTTTGGTGTTATGTCTAAGAAGTCATCATTGTCTTTATTTTCCCCCATGTTATCTTCTAGGAGTTTTATAGTTTTGTGTTTTATATTTAAGTCTATGATCTATATTGAGTTAATTTTTGTGAAAGGTATAAAGTCTTTGTCTATTTCATGTTTTTGCATGTCGCTATCCAGTTGTTCCAGTACCATTTGTTGAAAAGACTTGTCTTTCTTCATTGTATTGCCTTTGCTCCTCTGTCAAAATATCAGTTGACTGTATTTATGTGAGTCTGTTTCTGGACTCTGTACCACTGATCTGTTTATTCTTTTACCAATACCACACTGGGTTACAGTAGCATTGTAGTAAGTCTTGAAGTTGAATAGTGTCAGTCCTCCCAGTTTTGTTCTCTTTCAATATTGTGTTGGCTTATTCTGGGTCCTTTGCTCTCCGTATAAACTTTATAGAGTCAGCATGTTAATATCAATAAAATAATCTGGCGTATTGAGTGGAATTGAGTTCCGTCTATAGATCCAAGATAGGAAGAATTGTCATCTTGACAAGGTAGTACATGTTCATGGATAGGAAGACTATCTGTTCATTTATTTCATTCTTTCTTAATTTCTTTCATCAGAGTTTTATGTTTTCTTCATACAGATCTCGTTAGTTTTATATGTATTTCATTTTCATTTTGCAGAGGTGCTAATGATATTGTGTTTTTAACTTGAAATTCCAGTCTTTTATTGCTGGTATGGAAGAAAGTGGTTGCCTTTTGTATATTAACCTTCTATCCTGCGTGCTTGCTATAATTGCTTAATTAGTTCCATTTTTGTTGTTGTTGATACTTTTGTATTTTCTACACTGACAATCATGTGGTCTGTAAGCAAAGGCAGTTTTTTAATTTTTCCCCCCATTCTGTGTTATTTTTATTTCCTCCTCTTGTCTTACTGTATTATCTGAGACTTCCTGTATGATGTTGAAAAGAAATGGTAAGAAGGGACATCCTTACTTTGTTCCTCATCTTAGCTAGAAAGGTTCTAGTTTCTCACCATTAAGTATAATATTAGCTGTAGTTTTCTTGTATTCTTTATCAATTTGATGAAGTTCATCTCTATTCCTAGGTATTTCATGTGCTTTAATTTTGAATTTCTCTAAATATAAGTGAGATTGAACATCTTTACATATGTTTAAGGAACATTTTTTTCTTTTTTGTGTGAGTATTGTCTTTTGCCTATTTTTCTCAGGTTTTTGGTGTTTTCTCTCAATTTTTAAAAGATTTTTATATAATAGATATATTATTTATCTCAAATATATGTTACAAATTTTTCTCTCAGTTTGTCCATTGACTTTTGACTTTGTTCTTTTTACATGCAAAATGTTTTTAATTTAGTCAAGTGGTCAGTCTTGTGTAATAAGCCAAAAAACCTTTCTGTATGCTGATATTACCTGTATATTCAGTACCATATTGTTTCAGTTTATAAATTTAGATCTTTGATCAATGTGGAGTTGATTTTGGTATATGGTGTGGGGTATAGATCAAATTGTATCAGTTTTCATGTGACTATCCTGATATTCTAACATTGTTTATTAAGAAGTTCATTTTTTCCCTGGTGATTTGAAATATCACTCTTATTGCATACTAAATTTCTGTGTATGTTTGTACCTATTTCTGGATTTTCTGTTGTATTCCACTTATCTTTTTATGTATTCATGTACCAGAACCACATTTTTTTAATATTAGAGGCTTTATAGCACCCTTCAACCTTTCTTTTCATTGTTTCCTGGCTTTTCTTGCATGTTGGTTTTTCTAAGCGAATTTGAGTAATAACTGTAGTTCAGGCATTGTTGGTTTTTCTGTAAAGGGTCAGAAAGCATATACGTTAGGCTTTGGGGGCCACATGGTCTTCAACTATTTAATTCTGCCATTTGAGAAAGAAGCCATGAACAATACATTCATGAATAAGTGTTACCTTGTTTCAGTAAAACTGTATAAAAACAGGCTGCAGGCCAGAATTGACTTGCGGGCCATCATTTGTCCACTTTTGGTTTAGTTCATGAAGAAGCTTATTATTTTTGTTGCAGTTGTATTCATAAATCTTCTAGGAGGAACTAACATCATTATACTGAATCATTCTATACAAGAACAAAAGATATCTTTCCATTTGTTCAGGTCTACTTTTGGGTCTTTTGGTAGTGTTTAAAAGTTTTCCTCTTCTTCATTTTACATAATTACATACATAATTTACATAATTATTGTTTAATTTATCTTTAAGTATTTCATAGTTTTGTTTGTTGTACCAGGAGTATTCTCTATCTGTGCTCTAGTTGGTTGTTACTTGTGTACAGAAAAGGGCTGTTCATTTCTATGTGTGAGTTTTATATCCTGCTGCCTTACTGAATTCCTTTGAGTCAGTTTTAATGTTGATTCTCTCTAGGGTTTTCTAATTATACCCTCCTATATCCAAACAGATATAATTTTCTCTCTTTTCTATTCTTACACTGCTAATTGATTTTTTATTTTCTAATTGCATTGGCTAATACTTCCAGTTCAGAGTTTAATAACAGAAGAAATAGGGGTCATTCTTGACTTGTTCCTGATCTTATCGGAAATGACTAGTTTTTCTCACTTAGGTACTGGCTGTTAGTCTAAAGAATGTATATTTTATCATTTTAAAGGAAGTATTCATTAATTCCTACTTTCTTGAGTATTTTCATCAGGAATGGTTGTTGATTTCTGTTGTGAGTTCCTTCAGCATCTATGAAGATAATCATGATTTGTCTCCGTAGACCTGTTAATATGTGTTATTATATTCATGGATTTCCTGATATTTAACAAGTCTTACATTCCCTGAATAACTCCTACTTTGTTGTGGTATGTTACTTTTCTTAATGTGGTTTTAGATTTTTATTAGTATTTCTCACACTAATACTGGACTATAAACATTTTTATACTCTTCATCAGGTTTAGTTGTCAGTCTTAAACTTTTTTCACAAAAGACTAGAAGTTTTTCTTCATTTTTAATGCTCTAGAAAACATTTTTGAAGCACTGGGTTTATTTGGTCTTCGTAAGTTTGTTAGACTACCCTTACAAAATGATCTAGATTTAGTGCTTTTTGTGGGATAATTCCATAATGACTTTCTATTTATTCTGTGCATATTACTGTTTTAAAACTTTCTGTCTCTGATAGGGGTGATTTTGGTGAAAAAAACTCAGTCTGCTTCATAGGTTATCACATGTATTTGTGGAGAAGTCTCCAGAGTGATCTGTGAAGTGTATGTGGGGCTTTTTGTTTGTTTTATTTATTTAATCCTTATCTTTTCCTTTTTTGTAAATACGTACTTTCTCTTTTTCTTCATTAAGTTAGCTAATAATTTATCATTTCTTTAAGCTTTCCCAAGTAGGATTTTGATTTATAATTAGGTTGTTTTCTCTTTAGTTCACTAATTTCCATTTTTATTTTCTTCCTTAATTTCTTTTGATTTACCTTTTTCTTTGCTCTTTGATCTGAGAATCTAGTTTGTTCACTTAATCCTTTTTATTGATATAAAAGTATTAAGACTATAAATATTCCTTGATCACTGCTTTAAATTTTTTTCATAGATTATAATCTGTAATAGTTTTAATTATCAGTATTGAGAAATTTTGTTTCATCTCCCCATTTGCTGAAGAGTTGTTTTAAGTTTATTTTCCCCATTTAGGTGAGGCTTTTTAAATTTGGTATTTTAATAAATTTTTAGTTTCATGTCACTTTATGGAACTTACTGATGCTGTCTCTATGACCTAATATATTATATGACAGAATTCTGTGACTGATCCATGTGTGCTTGAGAAGAAAGTTTCCTTCCTATTATGAGGGTGTAAGTTTCAGTAGCTATCAGTAAGACTTGCTAATTAGATTCTCTAGGTCTTCTGCATCGTTACTTACTTTTGTTCTGTATGTCTTTATACTGATAGTGGTATGTTGTTTTATTAATGTTTTTGTCTGTATTTCTTGTTATCTTTTGTAGTTTTTGCTTTGTAAGGATGACTGCTGTGTAATTTGGTTCAAAACCATAACTTTACAAGCTATATTATGTATGATTATGATTTTTAACATTAAAAAGTGTCCTTTATCATGTTTAATGTTTTTCAGCCTGAATTCTCCTCTTCCTGATATCTTGAACACAAGGCCTTCTTTTATTGCTTCTCTTTGCCTGTATTCCTTTTTCTGTCCCTTTAGGATGAGCCTTTCTGAATCTTTAAGAGTCTCTTGTATTTAGCATATAGTTGGGTCTTCGTGAGCCCTGGTAAAAACATTTGAATAGGTGAGCCAAACTCATTCGCATGTACTGATATGATTGATAAGTTTCGTCTCAGCACGATCATGTTAGTTTTATTTGTCCTGTTTTTTCAGCCACTTGTTGTGTTTTCATTGCTCTTTCATTATAAATTTTTTTAGAATGTTTGATTTTTGTTACCGTGGCTACCATTGAACATAGATCTTTTGTAATGCCTTAGTCCCATTTTCTTATTTAGCCTTTAATTGTCTGGTTTTTCAGTTTTCAGTAGTATCCTTTAACCCCTGCCTGCCATTAATGCAATGACCAGTGAGGTTATTTTAGTTTGTTGTCTTCTCCTCCCAGTTGGATTATGTCTGTCTTATTAGAGCACATGTGTAGCAAGACTGCTAATCAGCGACACTTTGCTGCTTTTGCCATTGTGGTAAAGTTTTGTGGATTTTTTGTCTTTTTTTTTTTTTTTTTTTTTTTTTTTTTTTTTTTTTACTAGATGGCTTTTTTTCTTTTTTTTTAAGATAGTGGGGACATGGATTGTGCCTTTTTATTTTCCTTTTTTCTAAAAAAAATGTTCTTTTCATCTTGAAGGATCTTAAATTTCTCTCTGCTCCTTTTTTCCTTTACTGTGCAGTCCAAAGGGTTCCTCTCCCTTCCTTGCTCCTCTCTTTCCTGAAGAATTGCCACTCCAGGACTGCCTCTTTAAGTCTGGCGTGCGAGCTAAGTCCCTTCCTAAGACCCTGTTCTGATCAGAACTTTAACCGTGCTTTTGTACTTTCTGGCAGGACTCTCGGGTGATTTTGTGCGCCGCGAGCCCTCCTCTCTACCCCGGGTTTTTGGATCGCTTTTGCTCATTGGTAGCCTGCAGGCTTGCAGATGAGAGCGAGCCGGCTGGGGTTTGGTGAAGGTGTGGGTTTGTGTTGTGCATTTGTTTCTCCTCTTGTTCTTACAGCTTTTAAAGGATGTGCTGGGAGATTGGGATTTCTGCAGCCACCATTTTCCCCTTCCTAACTTTGTTTTCTTGCCATGTCCTGTGTAGTTCTTTCATAAGTAACTCGTTCGTTCTTCTTCCATATTTAAGTCTGTTTTCTATCCATTGAAGTCAGGTTGAAATTGTCATGGAAGCTCGTAGGTTTTCTGAAAAATCCCGGTTGAATTACGACTTAGTTTCCCAGACTCCTTTGCTTCAGGCTGTATTGCATTCAGGCTAGGGGGTACTCAAGGGAACGACAACAACAAAAAGAGTCCCCTCTCTGCTGGTTGGGTTGGGCTTTAAATTTTGGTCTCCCTTGACCTGCGTGCTCTTTACTTTTCAGAGTCCTCAAGTAGCTGGCCCAGACGTTCTGCGCAGATGTCCTGCATGCATCGTGAGGGAAAGCAAGAACGGCCTGTGTTCGCTCCGTCTTAACCTGGAACCAGAACCGTGAAACAGGTCGTCTTGTGCTGGCAGCCGTGTAGGGACTAAGTGCCACAGAGCCCCAGCCAAATGTCCCCGTGTGCTGTCTGCGGTTCCTTGTTTGCTTCCGATCCTCAGTAGCGAAAGGTTCTTGAGGGAACTGAAGCCTCAGTGACCTGGAATAGGCAGGTTAAAGCTGCCGAGGGAACGAACCGGTGGACAAGTCTGAGCTCTTGAACTTCTTTTAGGCCCATAATTGACCGCCTCCCCAATTGTTCATGGCTGACACAGAAATCCCCTTAGGCCGTCGTACCTTTCGAATAACCAGCAATGTGATGATTGCGTGCCCTTCAGTGAGGGAAGGGCGCTGCTGCTCAACGATGCTTTTGTTCGGGCGCAGGTGTGTTTCGAGCTCCCGACTGCGCTGTGGGCGAGGGTGGCCTGAGCCCCTGCGGCGGGGATGACGCCCCGGCGTGTGCAGTCCTCCCGGGGAGTCAGGCTGGGGCCCTTGCCTTCCTCGCTGTCACGTCCCGGGGAAGCTGCAGATCGTGCACAGGGCTCTCCGAGTCTCTGTTGGCCCTTTTCTGTAGAGTTCTACGGGATGGTTTGGGACTGCGATCGACCTCCTCAGAACTGAATTTAAGGGGCTGTATAAGAAAACCCAACTGCTCTTTTAAGGAAACTAGTTAACCCATGTTCAGGTTCTCCAAGTGAAGTGACCCAGTGCTAAATCTGCTCATATGTAACTATTTATACTTTTCTTATCCTTGTGTTTTACAGACGCTACTTCCTTGAGAAATCAGATTCTCAGGACCAGGAGGTAAATGCTGCTTTCCTTCCAGTTGGATTCTAGGGAAGCTACAGTTTCTCTAGCCTTCAGAGGTAGCCTCCTCTCTCCTAGACTGTGCCCCGTCAGAGACGCTCCCGTGTCTTCTGGCATTCGGCCCTCTTCCTTTACCACAGGGACACAAGTAGAATTGCACTAAGGATTTATTCATGCACTCAGCAGAGGCTTAGTAAGCACCAACTGTATGCCTCGCACTGCTCCATATACTAAAGAAAGAGTAGCACGCAAAACAGATAAACATCCTTGCTGTATTTTAGACAATAGACAAACGGATTATATCGTGTGTCAGAAGGTGGTAATTGCTGTGGAGAAAAGCCAAGCAGAAAAGCGGCATAGGCAGCACTGGGGCATGGGGGCAGTTCACAGTCCTGATACAGCGGTCCGGAGGGGCGTCCTTGAGAAGTGACCGTTGACGAAATAGTTGAGGGAATTAAGAGAGAGCTGTGCACATCCCTGGAGGAAGAAAGCTCGAGAGCCAAGAAAGGAAGGGCAGAGGCCCTAAGGGGAATGTGTGGGTGAGGACAGCTAGAAGCCATTGTGGGCGCCTTGCAGCACGCAGAGGGAGTGTGAACGAGCGGGTTAGAGCAGCAGTGGTGGGGGTGGCAGAGCGGCCCTTGTGAGGCCTCTTGGGCCATCGTGAGGCCTGGCGGGGACGGGAGGGGAGAGGGGAGAAGGGTGGGGAGAGAAGAACCCATCCTCTTGTTTTAACAGGAGGTCACTGGCTGCAGGGTTGAGGGTTTGAGTGTAAGGACGGTGCTGATTGGAGGGTGGCACGAGGTACCGGGGCTGCCGTGATGAAATGCCACAGACTGAGCGCTTTCAGCAGCAAATTTATTTCCTCACGGCTGTGGAGGCTAGAAGTCCAAATCAAAGTGCCAGGCTTGGTTTCTTCTGACATCTCTCCATGGCTTGCAGACAGCCACCTTCTCTGTCCTCATACAGTCTTCCCCCTGCACACGCATCCCTCCTATCTCTGTGTCCTGATGTCTTCTTATAAAGACACCAGTCAGGTTGGATTAGAGCCCACCTAACTTCACCCTTTAAAGGTCCTGTCTCCAGGGGCACTTGGCTGGCTCAGTCAGTAGAACATGGGACTCTGGATCTCAGGGTTGTGAGTTCCAGCCCCACGGTAGGTATAGAGATTACTTAAAAATAAAAAATCTTTTTAAAAAATCAAAAAATAAAGGTCTTGTTTCCAAATACAGTCACGTTCCAAGGTCATGGGGTTAGGGCTTCATACAAATTTGGGGAGCACCCCTTCAGCCCTTAACTGGTGGGAACCAGTTAGGAAGTTTCTACCATCATCCAGGAGAGAATGAATGTGATCTGGACCAGGCTGCAGTGGCAGACGCGGTGAGAAGCGGTTGCTTTCTGGTTTTGAGAGTAGAGCCCATGAATTTGTTGATGGCTCGATTGTGGAGAGTGAGGGAGAAGATTACAGGGTGACTCCAAGGTTTGGGCCTGAGGACAGGAAAGGATGGATTTGCCCTGAACTGAGATGAGGCAGAGGAGTGGCGGAGTGGGTCCGGATTTCAGCTCCGCGCAGCTGCTTTGCTCAGCTTCTGTTTGAGTGTAAGTAAAGCAAAAGCAGATACAGGGCGTTGAGTCTAAACTACTGAATAGAGCCTGTTCTTTGTGACCCCACAGGCTTTGGGGGCTGATTGCGGCCGCCGCAGAACGTCCTCTCTGCTTAGTACACTGCATGTTGTTAGTAGTTTTCGGTTTTGTTTTTTTGCTAGTAGTTTTTGTATAACTCTTTCTCAAGAGGCCCATGGTTCATCAGTACTCAAGGGTATGTGTTCTGCGGATACCCGGAATTTCTTTAAGTTTTGTCGATCATGGCGACATGATCGGATATTTGAAATATCTGGGATGTAGAGTTACTGTATTTAACATAAACGTGTGTCATTTTTGTTCAGCTCACCTGCTTCCCTCAGAGCTGTGCACTTGACTGTTTCAGCGGTGCATCCCGTTTTTCTCTCGTTCTGTCCCTCTGTAGTGGTTTGAACACTACATTTCCTATGGACGGTCTATGCCTTGACTCAAGAAACTACTCCCACCCCATGCAGTTTTCTTCATCCCCTAAAACTAAACCTGAGAACATGTTTGAATTGACATTTGAAGCATTGGTATTTCTTTTTATATTTATAAATAACTTTTTTTTTTATAACAACTGTCTCTGTGCTTTACACATGAAGAGTTTACAAATTGCTGAATGGAAATTGGAAAACCAATCACCAAATTGATGAAACAGAAAGTCATCCATCTTCTGGATCCTTTCGCCTCATTGTTTCCTCTGAATTCAGGTGGCCGTTGCTTATTCTGCTTGTATTAACTGCTTTGTTTGAGTTTTGGTCCATCACACTTACTAGGGTGGTGTTCAGTCTGCTCTCGTATTGTGTCTTCACACACGAATACGAAGGCTCTCGGCCTACACGTCACAGTTGATGAACGGTGGACTCTGTCCCCAGAAGAATGTACACATACCGAATAACATTTGCAACCAATTTCAGTTTTCGTAGGTTATTTGGGAGTCCAGAGATGCCAAGTAAGGACTTCCATTCTACTTCGAGCACGTACTGTGTGCCAGGGATAGGGGAACAGCAAATGAAATGAACAAAAATCCTTATCCTTTAGGGGCTGACATTCTAGGGAGAAAAATAAAACAGGAAAGGACAGGAGTGTTGTAGGCGCGGGTCAGCTGGGATGCAGGTGTGTTACAACGTAAAGATGGCCAGACAAAGATTAGAAGAAGACGAGGGAGGGAGCCTTGACAATCCAGAGGGGATAACACTTTAGCCAGGGTGACAGAAAGTACAAAGATCCTGAAGGGGGGTGACCTAGATGGTTTGAACGGCAGCAAAGAGGCCAAGGTGACTGGCATGTGCTCAGTAGAAGAGTCAGGAGAGGAGTCAGAGTGGAAACCAGGAGGCAGGTTGCTTTGGGGCTTGTGGGTTTCCAACAGGAGCAGTTTAGGTAGAGTGATGAGGGCGAATGTTAGGTTGGAGGATGTTCCAGAAACCTTGGAAGACAAGAGTTGGAGACAGTGAATGGATTTATTTCTTTCGTGGAATTTTGCTGTAAAAAGGAACAGAGGAGTAGGATAGTAGCTCTAGGGTGAGGTGGTCAAGAGAAGTTTTCATGTTGGTTGTGCATTTGTTTTAGGAGAGCAGGAACAGGCAGTTTGCTGGTTAGCGTGATTCAGAAGAAAACAGGTGCAGGACGGGGAGGATAGAATTGCTAGAATGATGTCCTTGTGAAGGAAAGGGATGGAATCCAGTACATGGATGGAAGGGTTGTCCTTAGACTGAGCAGAGGCAGTCTGTCCTCCAGAGTGACGGACGGAAAGGTGGAGTGCATGACCACACTGGCAAGAAGGCGGTTGATGTGGTGGGAGCACGGAGAAGCGGTTTTTTATGTTTTTGTTTTGAGCGTGTGTGTTGTGGTGTTGGTTTTTGGTTTGCTTAAATTTTCTTGGTAAAATAGGAAGCACGGTCATGAGTTTTTCCTCCTTAGATGCTGAGAAGGGCTTTAAATGTACGAGGAGGTTCAAACATGGAAATGATCTTTGAAAAGAGTAAAAGTGAAGAACACAGAAAATGGTGTATTTTCCCCTTTTGTTTCTCATGTGTTTCTTCTTTGGTATATTGTGAGCAGTTGATAAACGCAATGACCAGTTCACTCCCCCCAGGCTGCTCTCCTGAATCAGCCCAACACACAGCATGAGTCTGTCTTTCCATATTTCCTGTTGGCTGTGACATCTTTAATTCATCTACTGGTGTAGCTTCATGAAAACAGGTCCTCAGTTGAAAGACCGCTGTATCTCTCTCCTCTCTTTGAAGAAGTGGCCGCATGTCTTACCCAGGAGTGGAACATTGGCAGCCTGAGCAAAGGGCCGTTTTCAGTTCAGTTAGAAAGGAGAGTCATGGGACTGTGATCTTCCTTTGTAGAAGGACACATTTCTTTAAGATGCTCAGCCCGAGGTGCTTTCATACTTACACATGCCTCTGACAGGAGAGGAATTCTTCCACATCTCTTCACTGTATAAAGAAAAGCCTGGTGTAAAAGCAGGTTTGAAGCCAAGCTTTCCTCTGTAGTCAGTCAGGATTTTTGAGCAGGGTTTGTGCTCATGGGATCATGACAAGGCAGAACCTTTATCATAATCATAGCGTAAGAGCTAACACAGAGTGCTTACTGCAAGACGTGGCGTGGTTAGCTTACTGTTCAGGTCAACGATGTGAAATCATTTCTGCTATAAATCCCAGTTTACAGAGGCACGAACTAGGTGGGGAAGAGTTACTAAGTAACTTGCCCAGCATCACACAGCTGGGACGATGGAGCCACAGAAACCCTTCTCTCTCCTGGCGCCCTGGGAATTCTGATGATCGTTACCGTTCCTTCCACACCCTCCAACGGAGAGGACTGCATAGATGTTCACGGTCCCTTTGGGGTGTGCTTTGAGCAAGCATACTGTTAGGCCTGTCTTGATTACTCAGGTGAAGCAAGG
>NW_024425564.1:9485327-9532782 GCF_017311325.1 Ursus maritimus
AGGAAGAACCCTGGTGTTGAGATCACCTGGGCTCCATAAGAGAAATAACTCTTCTTGGTCTTTTCCCCATATGTCTTGCTGACTAGTTCTATCTTAGAAAAGAGGAAAACTACCTGGTTTCAACCCTTGTAAAAACTGGAGCATTTATGGACTCTAATGGAGAATTTCTGTCTTTCCTGCAGTAATTTTAACTTGGAGCATTCTTTTCTTAGTTACAGGAATATAAATAATATTTCTTCTTCGTCTCGCAGGGTTGGAAATACCAAGTAAGGAATTAGCGTATATGATGCTGGAAACGTGTAGAGACGAGCTGCTCGTGACGGAAAGGCCTGCGACAGATGTATCTTTCAAGTTCTTGCCAAGAAAACGACTGTGAAGAACACGATGGGTCAAGAAGACCAGTGGAAAACTCCCTAGGAGAGAGCCATAGAAAATGTACACTTCAGAAAAGAGATACAGTCAGAGAACTCAGAAAAGGAAAATCTATCATGTATGCCCCCAGAAGGGTAAAAAGATTTTTATTCATGTGCATGGGATTACTCAGATAGATGATCAGATACACCAGTGCCTTGAATGTGAGCAAAACTTCTGCGAAAACTTAGCTCTTATTATGTGTGAGAGATCCCATACTGGGGAGAAACCTTATAGATGTGATATGTGTGAGAAAACCTTCATCCAAAGCTCAGATCTTACTTCACACCAGAGGATCCACAATTATGAGAAACCTTATAAATGTAGCAAATGCGAGAAGAGCTTTTGGCACCACCTAGCCCTTTCAGGACACCAGAGAACGCACGCAGGTAAAAAATTCTATACGTGTGATATTTGTGGCAAGAATTTCGGTCAGAGCTCTGATCTGCTTGTCCACCAGCGAAGCCACACAGGCGAGAAACCGTACCTGTGTAGTGAGTGTGATAAATGCTTCAGTCGAAGCACAAACCTCATAAGGCACCGAAGAACTCACACAGGTGAGAAACCATTTAAGTGTCTGGAGTGTGAAAAAGCTTTTAGTGGGAAATCAGATCTTATTAGCCACCAGAGAACTCATACTGGTGAAAGGCCCTACAAATGTAATAAGTGTGAGAAAAGTTACCGACACCGTTCCGCCTTCATCGTTCATAAAAGAGTTCACACGGGGGAGAAGCCCTATAAGTGCGGGGCCTGTGAGAAGTGCTTTGGCCAGAAATCCGACCTCATTGTACACCAGAGAGTCCATACAGGTGAGAAGCCTTATAAGTGCTTGGAGTGCATGAGAAGTTTTACTCGGAGTGCCAACCTCATCAGGCATCAGGCAACTCACACTCACACTTTCAAATGCCTTGAATATGAGAAAAGTTTCAGCTGTAGCTCAGACCTCATTGTGCATCAAAGAATTCACATGGAAGAGAAACCACACCAGTGGTCTCCATGCGAGAGCGGCTTCCTCCTAGGCATGGACTTTGTTGCCCAACAGAAAATGAGAACGCAGACCGAGGAGCTGCATTATAAATACAGTGTATGTGATAAAAGCTTCCACCAGAGCTCAGCCCTTCTTCAACATCAGACAATCCGTATCGGTGACAAACCGTATATCTGTAATATGGGCGAGAAAGGTCTTGAGCTCAGCCCTCCCCATGCATCAGAAGCCTCACAAATGTCTTGATCGGACAAGAAGTTATAATACCATAAAAAATGTATGTACGTGTCAGAGAACTCAGTCAAGAACTCCAGGCAAATCTCAGACTTTTCCTCAGAGCTCAGACTTCAGTGGGGACCAGAGAGTGCTGCTGTGGGAAGTTGAGAACTGGTTTGCCCATAGAGCTACCCTAGCAAAACATGTTATCAGTCACTCCAGTGAGAAACCTTACAAATGCCCTGAGTTTGGGAAAACTTTTAGTCCCAAGCTCATATCTTATCACCCACAAGGGGAGTCCTACAGGTAGGAAACCTTACAAATGCAGTAAGTGTGAGAGAGCTTTCTAGCAATGCTCACCCCTCCTCATCCCAAGAGAATTCACACCAGGGGACTTTTTAAATGCCCTCAGCGTCAACAGGGCTTCAGACAGTATGCGCGTCACATTGGACGTCAGAAAGCCCACAATGGGGAGAAACCCCAGCAGGTGTGTAAAAAGCTTCTAACAGAGCTATGATTTCCTTACTCTTCAGAGAAGCCATACTGGTGAAAATGTGTGTATTTGTCTTGAATGTGGCAAAAACATGAGTTGGAGAGCCTTCTTGGGTTTGCACCAAAGAAACCCAATCCGAGGAAAGACCTTACAAAGTATCTGAGTGAGAAAAACTGTCAGTGTTCAGCTCTTATGGTACACCAGGGAACTCAAATAAGTGAAAACCCCCTTGAGTCTGAAAAAAGCCTTGCTGGAAACTCCTACCTTACTGGGTCCCAAAGAACGTATTCTGTGGAGAATTTTGCGCCAGCGAGAGATCTGATTGTAGACTATGTACATATAATAGGTAATAGTTGACCCGTATGGTAGAGCTGACTTTTAATGGAGTCAATATGTAAACGGTTGTTTAGATACCCAGAAGCTTGTTCTGGGAGGAGCTAGGGCTGGTCACAGTAGGCCTGATGGGTAACTCAGGTAAAGATGCTTTTCTTTTATCTGAACCACTTAATGATTGCTTTACTTTTCACTTTTTAAAATTTGGAAATCCAATAAAGGAAAGGACTGTAACCGTGTGTTAGAAGGTGTGGCATGTGTTCCTGTTGGGGGAGAGGATTGTATTGACTTGGCCTCTGTCGATTTTTTTATTCTCGGCTAGAATGGGGACTAGTGTGCTGACAGTAGCCTGGGATACCTTCTGCTGGTAGTGAAAAGAACCGAACAGCTGGGGAGTAGTTCCCTAGATCAAAACTCTCCCAAAAGTTCCCCCTCTGGAGGGCCAACCTCATAAAGAGACAGAATGCTCAGCTTTTTACTTAGTGTGAGTTAAGGCATTCCCCTCAAAAGTTTCCTTTCCCTCGAACATCTTTGAGATGATCACTGGTATTTGAAATTTCAGCTTTAGAGATCTAGTTCTTTAAACTCAGAAATGCAGCTTTCGGTATAATAGACATGTCACGATGTCGCTAGCATCCGTATTTTTATGACTTTATTTAACTTGTCTCTTTCGGTGATAAAATGCTCTTCAGCTCCTTGCAAAATGATTAAAGGGAAACCAAAAGAAAGGTTTAAGCGTGAGTAGGCACAGGGTAAACACATGATGATGCATTATTAATGAAGGAGCTATTTGATTTTGAGTATCCCAGATTCCAAAGCTGGTGTTCTTTTCACTCCATTATCCTGCTGTTTATAGCAAATCAAGCCTCATAATGATACGCCTTTCATTTATGTCAGTTCTGCCAAGGAAAGAGAAGACTTCTTATTCCCAGGGAAAGGATTGCAGTCACCACAACATAAGGTACCTGTGTGGCTTGGAATGTAGGGTTCTGAATGCTAGAAGGGAAAAGTGGTTGGCAGATCTATCCGAGATTAAGAATAAGCACTTATCTCCAATTTAACAGGAAAATTAATGATCATATTTAGCATTCTCTAGAAATACTATAAGTAATCCAGGGATTATAAATGGACAATTCTGAGGGGTTTTTTCTTCCCTCAGATTAAAGGACATGTAATATAAATACTTAAGATTCCTATAGACTGGTGAGTAAATATTTTGTTGCTACTCTGGGTTCTCTGGTTTATTTTAACAAACCCCTAAACCCCAGAGAGTGTTGGCATTCAGACTTATGGAGGCGGCCAACTGCTACCGTGTGTATGGCTCTCAGCTTTGATTCTAAAGACTGGTTGATGAGCTTAATAATCTTAGGGTCAGTCGGTATAGCTTATAGTGATAATAAGGAATCTGGTTCTAGGGTGGGATTTTCTTGGGGTTTTTTTTGGTGTTTTGGTTATTTTAGAAAACAAATGCTGGAAGTTTATTTGACCTGTTGTGTTTTAGTAATTTTCATTAATAGCTCTGATACCATGAAAAGTTGCCCAGTGTGATAAGACACACAAGATGTATTTGTTTCTCTTTGGCGCAGATCATGCCAATCGCTAGTATATGTTTGACGGTTATAATACTCAAAATAGTATTGGGTGTATGGTATGGTGGTGATGAAAGTTAGTCCTTATGGCTACTAGTTAGTCATTAGAACTTGGAGAAGGAGACAGTTGGTATCCTTGGCAGGGCAATAACTTGCCCCTTCTTTCAACTAATTTTACTGGTAATTATCTCTAGTCTTTAGGTAAATTAAGGATGGACCATCCCTCAAATGGAGAACAGTCGGGGTATGAGACAGGTCTGAGTGTGAGGGCCTTTAACCGTGGGGGGAAGAAGGTGTTGGTGTTATTCATAGAGCATAACCTGAGGTTGGAGAGGACCACTTGGGAGCCTGTAACCAAAACTAGAAGGTAACTTCTGGGATGGATGGAGGTTCTCTTGAGACAGTGCCAACCTAAATCTACCTCAGGTAAGTAGTTAGAGTAACTTTTTCAAGATTTCAGACCAAACGAGACACTTGTATTCAGTCAATGTTCTCCTATGCTTTAATGTTTTTGTTTTCCCTTAATTCTTAAATAAACATTTATTCTGAAAAACTCCATTTTTGTCTCCACTCTACTAAGAACAAGCATTTCTCCTACACTCGCATGAGAATAAAGCAGACATTCAGGAGCACTTTCACGCTGCGTACATAAATCATGCCGTACACTTCACCTTCCAGTCTTGTCAATGAGAACTCAAGGAGACCAAACGAAAGAATAAAGTGGATATTCCTGTGACCCTTAGGCCTGGTAGACGTGATCGCCATTAGAACATCTCTAGAATTCCAGGAGTTTTTGATGCTAACGCAGAGAAGTGAATGGAAACTTGGAAGGAATTTTGTCTGTGCTCTGCTGTGGATATGGGATCCTTTTGGAGCCTCCCCACTGCATCACCGAAATAGCACAGGAGAGAGTAATAGCCTCAACTGCCTGTATTTGGGGCTAAAATTCAGTAACAACAAAAACATCTATTGTTTGTGTGAGTAACCTCTGTCCTGAAAAACAAGAAAAGGGTTGAATTTGCGGTTCTCAGTAGAAGCCACATACGGCCGCGGTCCTGCCACTTCCCACCTGATCTGTTGGCATGGGGGCCAGAGGTGGGGTCAGAATGGGGGCCCCGATTTTCCTCCCATTATCAAGTTTGTCTCCGCTCATATGTTTGCTCTGGCAACCAGAATAGGTCTCCGGGTTTTCAGTAGCTTTTTTTAATTGTAAGAAAAGAGGGGGAGGTATGACCTCTGGGTGGATGAAAAGGGGAAGGGATAATGGCACAGCTAAGTTTTGTTTTCCTCCTGACCTTCGTGTAGAGTGGTGTGCCTGGAACAAGGCCTGCGACCCTCATGCTTCTCTCCTCTCGCTGACCGTGTGGCTCCATCCCCACGTGGGCCGTGCCAAGAGACGTTTCTGGGGGAAACAGCCACATTCCTTACACGTATTGGAAGAGAAGTAGTGTCTGAGGAAGTAGAAAAGCCAAGGTGGATCCCAGCACACACATGCCACCAGTGTTTCCTGAAAGCGTTCTTTCCGTTGCTCTTTGAGCAAAACAAAAAAAGCTTATAATGAAATTGAAGCTTGCTTCTTTCATCCTCCAAACATTAGCTTGTGTCATCTTGTAGGGGCCCCACTATAGGTAGTGACCGATAACGCGAAAGAATTGGTGCTTAGTCTAGTGAGGAAAAGGGAGGACTCCGGAGTAGCTCTTGTCGGTTATCTTTTGTGCCCATTTTCAAAATCTCTGCAACCCTTCTTTACCCTAATTCCTGGCTCAGACAGTTGCGTTAATATATCTGAAAACGAGGAGAAGCCTTCTGGATAAAATTCTAAGTGGACCTTTCTCACTGAATCCGGTTCCTGTCCTGAATGGGGAGCCTCAGTCTTGCAGCTGGAGGAGGTTGGAGCTGCAACTCCTCCATTTGTCTTTTCTGTAGAACTTTAAATTCATTTCCTTCATTGAGATTTTTCCTCACGTGTTCAAATATGTATAGATACTCTTTCGTTCCCTGTGTAAAAAAAGTTTAGGTTGCCCTTACTGCTAGTTTTTCTCTTCTTTTCCCCTTCCAGAATTTACCGGCTTAAAAGCTATACTGCTTCCGTTTCTAAGTGTTCATTTCCTATCACGCTACAATCTGCCTTCTCTCAATTTTCTACTTAGCTGCTCTCCAAGATCACTGATTTTTGAACCGAAGTGCAAGAAGCGTGCGCTTTGCAGCTCCCCCGCCTGCCTCTTTCATCGCCTTAGCAACCCACCCTGCCTTCCTGACTTGTTTCCTCGCCCGACGCCCCCTGCCTCCGGCCACGCCCCCCACGGCCTCCAGTCACGCCCCAGCCCCGCCCTGCGCCCTCTAAGCTCCGCCCCCGCCGCCGGGCTTCCGAAAGGAGGCCGCGCCCACCGCCCCAGCGGTTCCGCGGCGGTGGCTTCAGGCTCTTCGCCGGCGCTGCAGTCCGGGACTTGTGGTTCGCATTTCTCTGTCCTCCTTTCGCGCTCGCCTCACTGCGGCACCTCCGCACCTACTCCCTGAGTCTGTGACTTGGGCTGAGGCGTGTGTCTGCCCCTGTGTCCCGTGATGGCGGCCTCCCGAGCTGGCCCTGGCAGCGGGCTCTGTAGTGAGAGCCACGTATATGCAGTGTGCGTTTGCAGTTACACGTTCATATAGGAACGTTAAAGTGTTGTGCATTGTTTTGTCGTTGTAAATCAGATGGGAAACCGCTGGCAGATAGTCACTACGTACACCCACGGGATCAAGAGTTCCTTTTCCCCCAGAGATGGCAGGTAGAACAAAATGGTAAGTCCGGGAACAGATAGGCACTTTATGTAGGAATTTACTATATTTAAAAAGTGTTGTTTTAAATTAGTGCAGAAAGAATGATTCATTCACTCAGGAAATGTAGATTAGTCAGATAAAAGCTTGGGAGAAAAAAAAATTACATCCCTACCACGCTAGGTGCAAAAATAAAGTACAGGTAGGTTCAAAGAATGGAATTCTAAACCAAACTCAACCATAATAAAATCAGATGACCTTGAAGAAAATCCCTTAATACCTCTGAACCTCAGTTTTCCACTCTATAACATAAGCATTTAAACCATATACTTGCACTATTAAGGTAGCTAGCCATATGTGGCTATTGAGTACTTAAAATTGTAGACCAAATTGAGATGTACTTGTAAGATAACTAGATTTGGGAGACTTAGTACTTAATACTTATACCTTAATAAGTTATATCAAGTACATGTTAAAATGATAATATTTTGGATGTATTGTGTTAAATGAAATATGTTATTTAAATTCTACCTGTCTAATTTTTCTTTTCATGTGGCTATTAAAAAATTTAAAATTGCATATGAGGCTTGCATTATATTTCTTCTTCTTCTTTTTTTTTTTTTTAAGTTGGATCCATGCCCAGCGTGGAGCCCAACATGGGGCCTGAACTCAGGACCCTGAGATCAAGAACTAACTGAGCCAGCCAGGTGCCCCAGGGGCTTGCATTAGATTTCTATGGAACGGTCCTGCTGTATAATATCTCAAGCTTTAAAAGCCTATTGTTAGTATTTAACAGTGATCCCCTATATTTGTATAGTAAATTACATCACCTACAGCTGTTTTGTGACATATGGTCCCAGGTCCCAGGAACGCTGTGACTTAAGGCAGGATCCCAATGATTATCCGCATTTGGCAGACAGCGAGGAGACGAAGCCTTTATTAAAGACAGTTTCAAGGTTCATATGATGGAATCAGGACTAGAGCAAGTCCCTTCTCTGCTGTGCCCCAAGCCTGGATTCTGGCATGTTTCATCTTATATCTGAGGCATATATGGAACTTGATGTTTCTATCAGAGTTTAGTTAAGTGTCTGTGGTCCTCAGAGATCACACCAGGTCTGTGTCTGGGTGCCAGTGGTGTGTCTGTATTGGGGGAGGAGGTCCCTTCTTTTGACCTGTTGTTTGTTTCCCTCCTGGGGGTACGGGTAAGCCTCAGAGTTAGACCAGCTTCTTTAGGTCTGAACCTCTAGCTTCTATAGGAACTAAAGAGAAGACATGAAGAAAAAAAATTCCAGGGCAACAAAAATGAATCGTGAAAGAGACCTATGTGACTAAAGAAACAGGCATCCAGAGCTGCTCCTCATGTTTCCTAACTTGCTTCTCTGTCTACTCAGAAAATTTTACTGCCATACTTTACAAGACAGCAAAGGTAATTTTTCCTCCCAAAGCTATAGACTAGCAAGTCCAGAAACAGATCAGTGATTTCGATAGAAAGTGATTTATCTTCAAATTGGTATTTAAATCATAGAGAAAGGATAGTTTATTTAAAAATATTCTTACAACATTAAGTGTTGGGGGAAATAGCATTAAATTCCTACCATACCAAATCTAAAAACAGTCTGGAGAGGTTTAATTGGAAAAATTAAATATTTTCTTAATGTAAAATACAAGATCATGGTTGTGCCAAAATAAAGTTTAGGGTAATTAAAAAAATAATAATCCTTTGTTGTGAAGGCCTTTCTTCACAGGCCTGCCAGTGTCAGAAATTATGAAAGAGTTATTAGGCTTGACGGTATAAAAACTAAAAACTTATGTTACCTAGTTACACCATCAGCCAGATAAGGAAGTATACTTACCGTATGTCGTTTGTCGTAGACAAGGGTTCCTATTCATGCTATAAAAGAGCATCTACAAATTAATAAAAGAAAAGGGGAAAAGATGGGAACACAGAGTTCACCGAGGGAATACAACTGGCCAATATACACTTGAATAGGGCCACATTAATATTCAAAGTAATGTAAAATACTTCGATTATTTTGAATTACCCAACTCTTTTGTAATGTTTCATATTAGCAAAGATTTAAAAAACTGTGATAGTCATGTTGGTGGCAGTTAGGAAAAATAGACACGCTGCTGTAGATTGAATGTTTCCATCTCCGCAAAATTCTTCTGGTTTCAAACATAATCCCCAAGGTGATGGCATTTGGAGGTGGGGCCTTCGGGAGGTGATTAGGTCATGAGGGTGAACCGCTCACGAATGGGATTAGTGTCCTTATGTAAGAGACCGTAGAGAGCCTTCTTGCCCCTTTGGCCATGTGAGAACACGGCAAGAAGACCACCGTCTGGAACAGAACCAGGAGGAAGGCCTTCACCAGAATTCTACCCTTTTGGCACCTTGATCTTGGACTTCCAAGACTACAGATTGTAAGAAATAAATTTCCGCTGTTTATAAGCTGCCCAGTCTATGAACAGACTGACACTCTTAAACGTTACTAGTGTAAGTACAAATACGAAATATTTATATACTTATATACTGTCTTATTGGAGTAACAAGCTTAATGCCTGAAATGATTGGGAACTAGAAGAACAATAGCTTTCATATTTAATGTATATATTCTTTAACCCAGTAATTTCATGTTAAGAATGTTTCCATGAAACACTGGTGAAAAGCTGTGTCTCTATATCTAGATGGGTATTTATTGTAGCCAGCTTGTGATATAGCAGAAAATTGGAAATAATTTAAATGCTAAGTTAAATAAACTATTTAAATAAACTAAGGTGAATCCATTTGATGAAATGCCCAAAATATATTTGTGTAAATAGTAGTAAAGTAGTATGTACATTATTGTAAAAAATGGTTTGTTTGTAAATGCAAAGAAAAATAATATTCTAGGAGAATACTGTTAGTGTTTTTATGAATGTTACAAATAGAGGACATTTGCATTTTCTAATTAATGTATTTCATATCATTTCATTTATTTAAATGTTAAAATTCAGAAAAAAACATTCTGAACAGAACATTAAGAACTCTATTTTTTGGTAGGTAAATAGATATAATACTTTGTGGTAGAGGCAATATCTGAAAGGAATGTTAACTACTCTTCTGGTGTCTTCCCCTCACTGTCCTCTATATCTAACTGTCTTTAATGCGTGCGTGCGGCCGTCCATCTTCTGAACTAGTCACAGGCACAGCTCTGTTCTTGGCCCTGCTGGCAAGGCCAGCACACACTGGATCAGGTCCCTGTCCCCAGAAAGCTTGCACAGTCATTACAGAATCGTTAGGGATTCTGTGTATACACACACATCCACATGCCTTTATACATACGTATTTATACGTATATTTAAGTGTGTGGTTAAATGGGCAGGGTAAGAGTTAAAGCAGTTTTGAGAAGGGGGAGGGTCTTGCAGGCTGGAGAAGGCAGGGAAAGCTTCAAATAGCATGCGGGGTTTGCAGTGGGAATTGAGTCCTGTGTACGAGTTTAGGATGTGACAGGCAGAGTGGGAAACATGATCGGCAGTGTGATGGTGGGGGTGAGTGTGTCATGTGTGAGAGCCAGACGGAGACTGAAGTTACTGATAAAAACGTAGGGTGAGGCCAGAGGGTGGAGGATCGTGACCAACAAGCCAATCGCCTGTACCCTAACAGGTTCCAAGGAAGAAGTTTGACTCGGTGAGAGAAGTGGATATACAGAGGAGGAAGGAAGTTCTGGAAAATGCCAAGATGGTTTTGTTTGGGGAGATTGAAGGATAGCTGTACTCCTGAGGAAGATTGGATTTGGAATGAATACAAAAAGTATATTCTCATCCGTACACCATCAGTCAACACAGAGAAGTAAGCAAAGGCCCAGGGCAGAACATTCCGAAAGAGCTGTTCGTAAGAGTTGCGGGGGCCCCTGGGGAAGCGTCTGCCCTTGGCTGCGTCTGCCGGGAAGCGTCTGCCCTCTGCTGCGGTCGTGATCCTGGGGCCTTGGGATCCAGGCCCCTGTCGGGCTCTCTGCTGAGCAGGGAGTCTGCTTCTCCCTCTGCCGCTCCACCCCCCCACTCGTGCTCTCTCTCTCAAATAAATAATAAACTTAAAACAAAAAAGAGTTGCAAAGAGAATTCACACAGCCAATAAATGGCAGAACAAAGAGTCAGCATTGGCAGCTAAGCCGGTGGCTGGTGTTTTTTCACTCTGCTCCTGTGGTCTGTGGTTTAGTTTGGGTAAAGGAGCTCACCTGTGAATCTAGTACGACTCAAGTCCTGCTTTTTTCTTTAAAAGTAGGATTCTCAACACTGACTTCACATTGGCATTACCTAGCATACTTCTTTAAAAAAAAACACTGATGTTTTGGCCCTCTGTTCCACAGTTTAAACGAGAATTTCAGCGAGTTGGGCCTTGACATCCCTCTGCTTTAGAAACTCTGCCTCTACTTGTATTGTTCATCTGGAGTTGAGAGCGTTTAGGGAACTCCTTCCCTCACGATGGTTGCAGACCCTGGTCTCCTTTCTGGAGTGCCTGCAGTACCCTGTGTCTGAACCAAAGAAGTTCACGATTTCTTTATGTGCTAGATGGTTTTGAAATTATTTCACATATAAAATTTCCAGTCACTCGTGGACTGGTATTTGTTATATTTCACGGAGACTCAAACACAGTACTAGACACAAAGCAAGAATGAACAGACTCGATTTGTCTCGATCAGAATCTCACTCCGTCATAGGTATATTTTGCTTGGCTTTGTTTTGTTCTACATTCCATTGACTTCTGGGCTTGGAGCCCGTCCGCTGAGCGATTCTGGATTTGTCTGGTTTTTCAGGAAGCAGTGACATTCAAGGATGTGGCTATAGAATTCTCCAAGGTTCAACTGGATTCTGAACAGAAGGGTTTACACTGGGATATGATGATTGAGAATTATAGAAATCTGATCTCATTGATCAAAAAGTCCTTTCCCTTTGAAATGTCTTTGTCTCTTTTTGACTGTTAACAGTGCTGACATATCACAAGAATTTAATTGACTTCTCTCTGATGCGGGGTCAGAATAATCATATATCTCTAAAGCACATTTTAAGCCAAGAGACTAGGTGTTTCAGCTTCCCATTCCCCAGATCTGTTAGTTTGAAGTACGGCTAGAAACTAGCCAGTACGTTAACTTACATGACACTATTCCCTTTACCCTAGATCAGAAACTCTCTCTGAAGTACTCCTCTGTCAAGATGTACTAGGAAATATACTAGAGCTTACTGCCTCAGAGCTTAGGGAGTTCATTCACCATGAAATCCACCAGCGTTACCCTGGGCGTGTCACTCAACCTTTCTAAGTCTACCTTTTGTCTAAGACAAAACAGCACATTGTTTGGCTACTTATTATTCTCCTAGCAAAGAAAAATACATTGTATCATAATATTTCCATCACCTGCCTCTACCGCTGCTCCCAGCCGGTGCTGTCTCTTTCGGGGGACGTATTCATGTTTGTTTTGCACTATCTTCCAGACCTTTCCATGTACCTTGTATTCCAAAGTACTCAAGTCTTTGCCGAGGACCCCAAGTAGATTTTTTGACTTTGAAATCTCCAAGATCTTATTTTACTCAACCAACATTTTAAATTCTTAATGTTTCTCTCCTTTTCTTCCTGAAGAAGAAATTCTGTCTCAGGACTGTGACATAGAGATCCTGCCTGAGTTACCGGCGTTGGCCCACTCTACACATAAACCAATTAGATAGGTAAGTGATGAGCTAGATAGATGGATAGATACAGAAGCGGGGAGATCTCTATTGAGAGGGAGTGAGGCAGAAAGATGAGACAGAGAAGGAGATGTATCATATATGTTCTCTGGAAGAACCATGACTCAAACAGCCACTGACATTTTTTAGCGTCTTGTTACAGAGAAAAAGCTAAATGAAGCGACAAGGCTAGAAGTTGTCCAACAGACCTAATTACATCCAAGTTAATCCTTTTTGGCAGAATATCATGTGCTGTGTGCTTCCTGTGACTTCATCAGGAAGCACATAATGTTAATTTGTCCCGTTAATGATGCTAAATCTGATCTCTAGTTTCAGTGGAGACATAAGTCTCTTCTTTGTAAAGGTTTGTTTTTCTCTTTGCAATTAGCAAGATAGCTCCGCGCTGCTACTTTGGTACGTGAGAATATGCTATTTCCCGGGAAGTACGCTTTTACCTGGTCACTTAAGGATGCATTGAGGAGCCTCTAGATTTTCCCCTAAATGGTTTTCGCTTCCTTGCTCTTCCTGGTATCTTTCCCATTTAATATATCTTCATCCATACAGAATCCTTCTAGGGGCTGTTCTATCAACTGAAGTGTCAGCGAACAGTCTCTTTTTGAACTGAAAATAAATTCTGTCCGGATGTCCTTTTTTCGATTATATTCACACTTATTCGGGTCAAGAGCAGTCCGGCACCCTGCTGCCCACCCACTCAACATTCTGAGGTTCCTAAGAATAATATCTATACCATCAAAACTTGTTTTGAAAACAAACATAGGAGCAACAAAAATCATGAGGGGACATTTCTTCAATATATATATATACCCAACGAAAGCTTCGTTTGTAAATTCTATCACACAGGTGAGGCTGGAAAAAATGAAATGATCATGTTTGACAATCCAACAGCAACCGTCATCGTCTCTGTGGCGCAATCGGTTAGCGCGTTCGGCTGTTAACCGAAAGGTTGGTGGTTCGAGCCCACCCAGGGACGGCCCTTTCTATTTAAGAACTCCGCGAATGATTTGCGGTTTTCCTTCCGAAATTTTGTCCGACAATATTGTTTCTGACCATTCTCACAAATTAAATGAAAATCTAGCTGATGTACTTAGCCAGTTCGTCTTTGGGACTTTGGGAGAGGCGTGATATTCTCTTGTTCAGTGATTAAAAACTTAGCGAATGCCTTCAGTATGCCATCAGCATGCGCTCAGTCCCGTCATTTTGTACCTAATTCTACTGAATTTGCTCCCGGATTCCATCCGCTTCATCTGCGTTGGTCCATCCGGCAGCGTGCACGCCGCAAAGAGCTGCAGCGGTCGCTTGGCCAAAGCCCCGCAAAGCTCGCCGTCCGCCCGGAGCGGGCCCACCCTCTCCCTAAGTCAGCTCCTCAGGTAGGGCCTCGGACTGCCAACGACCAGCGCCAGAGGCTTCTGTCTGCGCTATCCGGCTTCCAGTGACTGGTATTTTTCTAAATCATCTGTTTCCTCACTTACAAGAGGAATCCCAGAAATGGTGGCTTACACTTTTCATAAAAGGCATTTTGACATTATCTACCAAAATTACTCTGTGAGTTCGTATACAATTACTATATTTGTACAAATAAAATTGACCCATGTCAGGGTCATTCATGGCAACATTAAAAAAAGAGAAAATTGTAAGTGTAAAAAAGATGTTCTCCTGCCCTCAAAGGGTTTAGTGTCCAGGCAATCAAACTGACAGTTCCTGGGAAATTCATTTTCTTGCGCCCATTCCTATTTTCTCACACGACCTGTGATTTACCCAGTTTACAGGTGTGAGCTCATTGTGCAGAACTATTGAACTGGAGCCTGAAATGCTGACCTTGAAGATACTGATACTTAATGCTACCCAGCCTGAGAACACAGTGTATTTCATTCAAAATATTAAGCCCTGTATGTGTTTCACTTTATAAGTTGTTAGCAACCTAAAGGGGAAGAAATTTCTTGATCTTGATATTCTCTTTATCTTGCAAAGGGGGCAATGAGCACTCAGAATTCTGGGTAAAGGAATAACTTATCAAATTCTGACACTGGATTTTTCTGGCTCACTTGGAAGACACCATGACCTGAGGAAACAATCCACATGAAACAAACTCACAAGAAATGAACACAGAAACAAGGGTATCAAGTTCCTAAGACTGAGGGTGTAACATTACACACGTTTTTGCTGGGTATGAGAGGTATAGCCATTGTGGGAAATGTTACACCATCATTTTTTACTGTATGGTTATTTTTATTCTCCCAAATAAAGTGCACCTGTCAAATTAAAATCTTAACATGCCTTAAGATTTTATTTTAGAGCCAAAGAAGTGGATTAATCCACTTCACCCAAAAAACAAATGAGTAATTATATTGGGGACAGTGCAGGGGGGGGGGATAGCACAAGCAAAATCCAGATTATCCTAGAAGTTTAATGAACTAGGTATTGACCAGTTTCTTTAAAGTTTTTTAAGACTTTGTGAGCATGAGCAGGAGGAGCAGAGGGAGAAGCAGACTCCCCGCTGAGCAGGGAGCCCAGTGTGATGTGGGGCTCGATCCCAGGACCCCAGGATCATGACCTGTGCCGAAGGCAGATGCTTAACGAACTGAGCTACCCAGGCATCCCCTGAGATTTTTTAACTGATCTCTACACCCAACATGGGGCTCAAACTTAGAACCCCCAAATTAAGAGCTTCGCCAACGAAGCCGGCCAGGAGCCCGTGACCAGTTTTAATTTATATATTTAATTGCGTTAAAATTTATTTTAGTTTACTGTGACACTCAGTTTTCAGTTTCTCTTAGTGGCTGACAGATTCTTTGTGGCCTCCAGGGCCGCTCTGCATGGTGTCTGTGAACCCGCCCTCATCTAAGCACTAACCACAGATGTGCACCTGCGGAACAGCCTTTGTGCCTGACCACCTCCCAGGCTTTGTCAGCCTTGACAATGGTTTGAACCCAACACTCCATCCAAGGAGCTTTGTTTCCAACAAGAGGCCTACACCAGGCTGTCAGACTTCTGTTCACTTTTCAGGACTGATCAGGAAAACTTGGTGAAAACTGACCCATCCCTGAAGAGTGTGATCCGGAATCAGCTCCACATTAAGCACTGCTTACCTTCCCAGATGGAGTCAACCACGGCCTCCCACGGCCCCTACTTTACCCCTTACATACATCTACTGTGATGCCTGCAGTGCCTCTGTGCATTTATTGCTTAAATGTCTGTCTCCTTCTAGTGGTAACTCTTAATGCCAAGGGCCATGTGTCATTACCTACTATCCCCATGTCCTCATATAGTGACTTAGTAAATGCTGAACTAGATAACTGATAAAATGGGCTAAGAAATTAATTTGATAGAAAGGGGTCCAGGCTGAACTGGGTGGGTGCGGGGAGGAATGGTGGCTCTGAGACCAGGAGATAAAGTTAAGGGGAATGAACAGGACATGAGGAGATAGAAGTTAGAAGTTATAAAATGCCACCCACCCCCAATAAACTACAAAGGTATATAAATATATATATTTTTTCTTTTCTATACATACATTTGGAAGGTGGCTCCCAACCCAGTCCCACCCCATTAACCCCTGACTCTGTTAATCTTTTCTAAATAAAAAGGATGTTGCTGCTGCCCTTCACCTGTAATTGGGAAAATCGCTGCCTGGACTAGACATTATCACTCTAGCCTGAAGTAAAGGCTCTTCCTGGGTCCAGAAAGTGGGATTTTTCGAGGATCCCACTGGGCAGGAGGCGGACAGCCAAGACTCAAAGAAGACAGCCATCTGCAGTAGTCATACTCTTGCTAGTATGAATTAGGTGCCTCAGCCAGGCAATGGGAGTTGGAGGGGGGACCAGAGGCCCACAAGACATCTATGTCTAAGCACCCACCAGAGACTCCTGGTCTTAGAAAGATAATATAATCATTATCAGTAGTCATTATCAGCTAGACAGGAAGCAGGGCTAGGAGATGGAAGGGTCTCTCTGCCTTTCAAGAGTCCCTGACTAGTCAGGGTTCCTCCATGCTCTCTGAAGGTGGTGGAGCTCCAAAGATCTTGGCAAGCAGCCCTCGGTTGGAGCGAGCCTGGTCCTGGACATTGGCCAGGCGAGCCCGTTCACGTCCCCCTGGCCGAGCAGCCTTCCGGGCTCTCAGCTCTTGCTCAGTAGGACGCTGGGCAAAGGTCCAGGTGCCATTCGGGTGGGCAGAGTTCCCCTCAGCGGCAAGGAAGCGCTGTCCCCGTTCCACACTTCGAAGATAGAAGTCAGTCTCACGCTTGGCCTGGGCAACCTCGGCCCTCAGGCGCTGCCTGCGCACCTGGCGCTCAAAGGCAAGATGTTCACTGAGGTGGGACCACGTGAAACGGTGCAGGTACTGTGGACAGGAAAACAAGAAAAGATCTGGGTAGGGCACGTCAGGAATGGAGAGGAGATGAGAGAAAGTAGGGCCAACAAGAGGAAATGGTGTAGCAGGCGAGCCTAGCCCCTCACCTTGAGGTTCCATAGGTCGTAACGGAAGGGGCTGCGCTTTCGGGCTCCCATGGGTGTGTTGTGAAGACTGGCCGCCACGCGCTTGGCTACTCGCTTGTCCCGGAACTCCACCCAGCCCTCGGTGTAGTCCTTGCTGTACTTGGACCGCTTTTTGCCTCCCGCGGCCGAGGCTGCCGCTGCCTTCTTCTTGCGCCTCACGAACCCGTCTGCGGGCCAAAGACACAGCAGTGGTTGAGGAGGCCGACACGACACCCAATCAACGTCACCTCCCACTCGCCCGCGAGCCAGGATCCCACCTCAAGGCCTTTGCCGGCAAGAGAACTCCAAGGTCCATCCTTTCCCCGTACACCCTTTCCCTAAGTCAAACTCAAGCTTTTCCTCAGACGTCAACTCCTGCATCAGATCTGCTCCGCACATGCACACGCCCCCAATCCCAATTCAGTTAGTGCCTGCAGGAAAGCTGGCGTCAGCTGATCATACCCTGTCTCTAGACCTGGGTCACGATGACAAAGGGGATGGGTTCAGTTTTGTGAAAAAGCAAGCCGGTAGATTCGGTTCAGGAACGGGGGGTATGCGGAGTCGACATTACAAGAAAGGTAACTATCCGAGAACTACTCATCTGTGCTTACTGAGCTACCTACATCCAACCTCGGGCTCCCCAAAGAAGCCGGGCGCCGGCCTCGAGTCCGGTGCCCCCACAACGCCTCGGACCCGCGCAGGCGAGCCCACCCGCCGGCGAGCGCCACCGTCCTCCCCGCACAGCCAGGGCCTGCGCTCTTACCCTCGGGCTGGAAAAAAACGCGCCCGACCTCGCCATACGCGCTGAGAAGGTTCCGTACATGCAGAGGCCGAAAGCGGGGCGGGAGGTGGCCCAAGTACACAATACCCGGCACCACCCGCTTCTTGGCGCCACAGGCCGCCTCTTCGGATTCCTCCTGCTCCGCCTCCGCCTCTGGTTTCCGATCTGTCCCTTCCAGAGGCTCCTGCTCCGCATCTTCCTTCTCCAACCCCTCCGCTTCCATGCTGGCGGAGACAGGAAGCACGGCAGCCGTAAAGCGCTGCGCCGTGTGCCGCACACCGCGTGCGACGGCCGGCGGGGCCGCGGGGGCGGAGATGAATGGAAGGACCTGATCGGGTGGAGAGAGCGGAAGTGGGGGCCGGGCCAGTCGCGAGCTTCGGAGCTGGAAGGCGGGAGCGAAGTCGGGATGGCGGGATGGCGGCGGGACAGGCGGGGCCGGTGGGGCTCGGGGCTGGAGCGACTGGAGGCGAGCAGGTAGGTCCCCAGGTGAACGTACCCTAGCGAACGCCTCGGCGAGATGGAAGAGAGTGGGCGGCGGGCTCTTCTGGAAGTGTGGGGAAACTTTGGAAGTTTGGAGAGCTTTCTGTGTTCTCAGCGCTCAAACTAGCGTTTCACGCAAGGGACCCGGTGCGACTCCGGTTGGGGGATGATTCACCTCTTAAAACTGACTCAAATTTCAGTTTTTAAAAACGTCTTGAGTTTTGAAGTTTGAATGATTTTTCAAAATTTAACTTCGAGTTCTGAGTGTTTTTAAGTTTTGAAAATGTAGCTTAACTTTGCAAATACACGTTTTGGAAATTTAGATTTTAAAGATTTCAGTTGTGACCTCAGTTTAAAACGTTTTGTTTACTTTAAAATATTAGTTTTCAATTTGATTTTGTAAATGTCCATAAAATTTTAATGAGCAGCAGTTATTTCTCTTGTTTTCACAACGTTATTGGGCGCCTGTCGTACATTTGTATTGACACGTGATGCATATGGATATTATAAACACCTGTTGTCATGTGTACGCGCGGCCCCGACCGAGGCGACCCCGGGGCGGCGCGCTTCACTCTGCTCTCCCGGGACGTGAGTCGGCTGCGGGCGGCGCGGGGCCGCGGGGCCGGCGGTCCTTGCACCCCAGCTGAGGCCTCTCTCCTGCGGGTGGTGGTGCGGGCGCGGCCCGGCAGGGGGCGCCGTCCGCAAGCTCTTGGCACCGCGATTTCTCCCACGCGCACCTGCTGCTGGGCGGACTGCAAAGACGAGCCGCCAGGAACGCGGACCACCGTGCAGCCGGCTTTCTGGAAGAGGCCCCGGACGAGTGTAAGGATAATATAAGCCCTCCCTCGCTGCCGCGGGACAGGATTTCCGATCCCTCTGGAACGGGAGGGTGGGCAAAGCCAGGCAAGGGGTCCGCAGCTACCATCCGAGGTGACAGCTCCTGCCAGGCAGGCTTCCCGGCATATTTCTGCCGGAACATGGCAGCACGCTCTTTCGTGGAGTGGGCGAAAGATCTAAGAAAACAGCCTCCTCGAGTTCTTACACCACTTATATTAATTTTATGGAAGAGAACTTTGTCATTTGCTCGCCGCTTCTTTTTTGGAGGCGGGAGGGGGCGGTAAAGGGAATTGAATTCCGGTCTTCAAAACACCAAGGATGAAAGGAGAGCGCAACTTGGTATTGCTTCAAAAGGTGGGGGGTTGGAAGGGGGCATATGGGGGAATCGAGGATGCCAGTGTACAGGTGTTATGCCCTGATGGTAATTTATGCTGTTTTCTCTACTTTGTGTGTATTTGAAACTGCCAGTAATAAAATGTTTATGCACTTAAATATCAGCATAACGGAAAGGCCCATGGGACCTCCAAAATAAAACGAAAACCTTGGGCCAAGAGGTCCTTCCCGTTCTCCACGAGCACCATGACCCTTTCCCAAACTCCATGAAAGGTCAGTCTCCCTGGAGACCCCTTCTTACATAAGCAGTTTCTTGTGTATGTACCTGGGGATCGTTTATTTATTATCTTTTTATTATTATTTTCAGTCTTACAAGTTCATCTGTGAGCACAAACGAGAACGTGCCCAACTCTTCAAGTTTTCTTACCTGCACTAAGGGTCCACGCATGCGGCATCAATGACAACTTGTCAAAAGCTTAAGTCCTTCGAGCCGGATTCGAACCAGCGACCTAAGGATGACCACAACCGAACATCTACAGTCCTCCGCTCTACCAACTGAGCTATCGAAGGATTGGTGGTATGGTTTGTCAGAATACCTTGAATAAGGTGTAGCCCAGTGGTTTTAACCACCTTTTTAAAACAGGCAAACATGATTTTTTCTAGGGTGCTACAAATGTTCTAAAACTGATAGGGGTGGTGATGATAGAGATATATTAAAAAATTAATACCCTTGAACACTTAAGCTTTGTGCTTTTTGCTGTCTTTTTTTTTTTTTTTAAGATTTTTTATTTATTTATCTGAGAGAGAGAGCACAAGCAGAGGGGCCAAAGGAGAAGCAGACTCCAGGCTCAGCAGGGAGCCTGATGCGGGGCTCCATCCAAGGACCCTGAGCTGAAGGCAGATGCTTAACCAACTGAGCCACCCAGGCACCCCTGTTTTAGGTCATTAATAAAAGAAAACAACATGACCCATGTTCTGTGTCCTGCTCACTTAGGTATAATATGGATAGGACCATCACCCTTACTTATTTCTCCTGCTGTCCCTCTGTCCCTTCTGCTTACCACCTCTCTATTAAAGTGATCGATAAATGACAATTTATCCTAAATATGGACAGCTGGTTAAAGAGGGACCAGCCATCTTGAAGCGGACATACTGCCGAGTTCATTTTGGAAACATTGCAATTCTTTTTGAAGGACGATGAAAATAATGTATAGACACAAATGTACTTGACCCAAAACATGAGAGGTATTGTGTGTGTGTGTGTGTGTGTGTGTGTGTTTAAGAATTGAGTGGCTCATATTTAGTGGAGCAAGTAAATGAAACCCACCCCTCCCCAGATTTAAAAAAAAATATGTAGACATGTGTTTGTAGGGATGCTGTCACATACTGCTAATGAACACTTATAATGGCATTTGGCTTCCTGGCTAAACACTGATGGAGAAAGTAGGAAGCCATCTGGACAGACTTTTCTTGATGATGTATCTATAGAAAAGATGTCTGGTGAATTTATAAAAGATTATTGCGTATTAAAAATCAAAGTACTTCACAACTGTAGTCTTGAAGAAATAAATTTTTCTTCAAAAGGTCCTGTCCAGTGATTTCCGTGAGAAATCTGCAACACATAATTCATATTTAATTCAGTTATTCAGTTTCCTCTCATGAGAAACTAGGAATATATGGTCTGGTACATTTCTTTCCAATAATCTAACCTAATCTGGAGGAAATGTGGGAAGCTAGAGTAGAAAAGGCTTAGAGAAACGAGTGGTTTCTGTGTGAGACCATCTCTTTCACGTATCGAGTGTCCTGACAGAGACTTGAACACCACAGACTTGAAAGCAGCCAAACTCTAGGATCTAAGTTCACATTGTCTCTCAAATAAAAGCTTCCCCAATTTTCTTTCTTGTTTTTAATGGAAAAAAATGTTTAAATTTTACTTAAGTCTCTTAGAACACACAAACATTGACACAGTAGTCATCACACAGGACAACACTCCCTTTCAGACGTCTCTCCTCATTGTGGAAGCCTCCCTTGCCATAACGCAGCAGCTAATACAAATTTCTTTCTCTTTTCTCTCTTTTATAAACTTCCAAACTCTCTCCCTTAGACAGTGCTCTTTGGCTTTTGACTTTGAGTGTCTCCTCATCTTCAGCATCTGCCTTTTTTCTCGTGTAACTGTCTAGCTTTTCCAGTAGGTCAGTCCAAACTTTACTACCCGATCTACCAATCTCTCTCTTTTTTTAGAGTTTAAATTCAAGGTAGTTAAGATATAGTGTATTATTAGTTTCAGAGGTAGAATTTAGCGATTCATCAGTTGCATATAACACCCAGGGCTCATTACATCCAGTGCCCTCCTTAATGCCCAGTGACCCCATCCCCCACCCACCTCCCCTCCAGCCCCAATTTTCACAAAGGGCACAATGGGACCTGAGGAAAGGTTCTGTATTTTTCTCATCAGCCAGTGCTAGGTAATGTACAAGTGCTCATTTGAGATCGAGAGCCTCATGTGTCAGTCACGTGGTATCACAGAGTTGATTTAAGTCTGAAATGGTTCTATAGCTAACTGACTCAAAGTTCCTGCTCCAAAAGCCTACAGACAATATTCCAATGGGATACTCAGCGTAAAAAGAAACGAACTGTTGATAGATGTAACAACAGGGATGAATCTCCCTTACCCTGTAGGCAGGTACAAAAGGCTACATAGGACATTCTTACAAGCACAAAACTAAAGGAACAGAAATTGTCAGTAGTTAGCAGGGTAGAATGTAGGGGCAGGAGTTAACCACAAAAGGAGCATGGGGAGGTTGGGGGTGTGATGTAACTATTTCATATCTTCATTGTGGGTGTGGTTATATGACTGTACATTTGTCAGAACTCGTGGCACTAAAAAGGGGCATTTTTTGTAAATGTTGCCTGAATTTTTAAAGTGGGAAAAGAAACTTCCAAAAAATTAAAGCAGGTGAAAAGTTTAAGTATAGGTTGGAATTTATTAGAAATCAATATAATCCTATTATCAGACTAAAAAAGACCTGTCCGATCATCTCAATAGTGCAGAATAAACAAGACAAAATCAGGATGCATTCATGGATCAAGTCTCCGCCAACTAGTAATATAAGAGAATTTCACCAACCTATAAAAGACTAACCTGAAAGGATAACCCTACTGTTAGCATATTTAATAGTGAAAGACTGAATGCTTCGTCACTGAGATCAGGTCTAGAACAAGGCTATCCGACCTTGACTTCTATTCAGTATCACCCTGAAGGTTCTAGCCAGTACAAGTGATGAAAGAAATAAAAGCAAAGATTTGGAAAGGAAAGGCAAAACTATCTCTACTCACATATGATGTGATCATTATGAAAAAATGCTGAAGAATTACTGTAAAGCTACTGAAAATTATAAGTTTACCAAAGCTACAGGCCACAAATAAATTATAATTCTATTTATTAATAAGTATTCTGGTTTATTAGCAATGAACAGCTGGAACTGGAAATGTAAAAATTTGGAAGGGTATAAAAAGTGAAGTTTTTAGAGATAAATTTAACAAAAAATACAATAAAAACAACACATTCTATGACAGAAAATTCCACATTTTTCAGATGCAAATTCTTCCAAACTGACTTACACATTGAATGCCATCCCAATCAAAATCTCAAGGAGCAGTTTTGTAAAAATGACAAGCTGACTCTAATTTACATGGACTGCCAAAGGTGCAGAACCAAAGCAGTTGTGAAGGAGAAGAGCAGAGTCAGAGGACTTAACACCACCTGGTTACAAAACTTACTATAAAGCAAGAGAGAGTCCAGAGAAATGGACCCGCGTATCTCCATGAGCAGTTGGTTTTGGCAGAGGCGCCCAGATAATTCAGTGTGGAACAAATAGGCCTTAACAAATGGCGCTGGAAAAAGTGCATATTCACATATTCACACGCTTCTAAGTGAACTCAGACCCTACACAGCATAACGGACAACACTTAAAATGGATGAAGACCTAAACATAATGACTAAAACCGTAAAACTTCTAGAAGAAAAACTGGGAGAAAATCTTTGTAACTTTAGATTAAGCAAAAAATTCTTAGAGCACAAAAAGCATAAACTATAGAGAAAAAAACGATAAATTGGACTTAAGGTATTAAAAAAAATCTCAAAAGTTACTTAAGATAATTAAAAATCAAGTGACAGGTTGGGGAAAAATATGTGCAAAACATTTAGGTAAGTGTTTAAGTGATAGATGATAAAGGACTTGGGTCCAGAGTGTATAACACACTTACACAACTCAATAGTGAGCCATTTTGAGGTTCCTCAAAAAGTTAAAAATAGAGCTACCCTAATGACCCAGCAATCGCACTATTGGGTATTTACAAAAAAGGTACAGATGTAGTGAAAAGAAGGGGCACCTGCCCCAAGTGTTCAGAGGAGCAATGTCCACAGTAGACAAACTGGAAGGAACCAGTATGTCCTTCAACAGATGAATGGATAAAGAAGATGTGGTTCACTTATACAATGGAATATTAGCCATCAGAAAGGATGAATACCCACCATTTATATCAACATGGATGGAACTGGAAGGGATTATGCTAAGTGAAGTAAGTCAAGCAGAGAAAGACAATTATATGGTTTCACTCATATGTGCAACATAAAGAATAGCATGGAGGACATTAGAGGAAGGAAGGGAAAACTGAAGGGGGGAAATAGAGGGGGAGATGAACCATGAGAGACTATGGACCCAGGAAACAATCTGAGGGTTTCGGGGGGGGGGGGGGGGGGAGGTAAGGGTTAGCCCAGTGATGGGTATTAAGGAGGGCACGTGTTGTAATGAGCACTGGGTGTTAAACAATGAATCATGGAACACTACATCAAAAACTAATGATGTATGGTAAATGATTTGGATAGATAGAACAAAATGATTTGTTCCCAAAACAAAATGTACAGATGACCAATAAGCCCATGATACAGAGCCTCAACGTTATTATTCATTAGGGATATGCATTTTACAAGCCTCAGTGAATGAGACTTCCTGTTGGCTTCACATCCTCACCAGCATTTGGTGTTGTGTTTTGTATTTTGGCCATTCTAACAGGTGTGTAGTGGCTTCTCATTGGTTTTTCAATTTACAGCTCCCTAATTACATATGATGTGGAGGATCTTTTATTTGCCACCTGTATATCTTCTTTGGTGAGTTGTCCAGATCTTTTGCCCAAGTTGTCTATTTTATTGTTGAGTTTTAAAAGCTCTTTGTATATTTTAGATAGCAGTGCTTTGTCAGATATGTAAATTTTGCAAATATTTTCTGCCAGCATGTAACTTCTCCTCTTATTCTTCGGACAGTGTCTTTTTGAAGAAGTTTTTAATTTTAATGAAGTCCAACTTCTCGATTATTTTTTTTCATGAAGTATGCCTTTGGTGTTGCATCTAAAAAGTTGTAACACACACCTGTACACAAACTTATTGCCATGTTCGAGGCTACCTACATTTTTTCCTGTCATCTTCTAGTAATATTACAGTTTTGCACTTTACATTTAGGTGTATGATAATTTTGAGTTAATTTTTGTGATTCATCTTTTTTGCATGTGGATATTCAGTTCTACCACCATTTGTTAAAAATACTGTTGATTGATTTTTGACATAGACGACAAGGTAATTCTATAGAGAAAGGATAAGCTTTCAATAACTGATGTTGGTACAACTGGACATCCATTAAAAAAAAAAATCTTTGACCCTACATCAAAACGACGTAAAATAATTAATTCTAGTTTGATCAGAGATCTAAATGTAAAAGATAAAACTTCCAGAAGAAAATCTCTGTGATCTCTGGTTAGGCAAAAAATTCTTAGAACACCAAAGAACACCAAAAATACAAGGTATAAAAGGAAAAAAATGATAAATCGGGCTTCATCAAAATTTTAATGTTTGCTTTTCAAAAGATACTGCTAAGAAAATGAAAAGTCAAACCACAGACTGGGAGAACATATTTGCAGGACAAACACCTGAGAGGCCAGACTTTTATCCAGAATATATAAAGCGCTCTTAGAGCTCAAGAAGGAGGCAAACGATTCAATTTGTTTAAAGAAGGCAAGGATTTCAACAGTCACTTCACCAAAAAAGATAAACAGGTGACAGCTCCCTGTAAAGGTAGACATCTTTAGTCGAGGGAAATGCAAATTAAAACCACATGAGATGCCTCTAGGCACTCATTGTAGGAGGCAGAATTCCAAGACGGCCGCCAGATTTCCACCCATTTCTCAGAATAGCGGAATAATCCCTGCCCCGTAAACGTGGGTGGGACGTGTAAACGTGTTGTGTTAGTTACAAATTTGAATGGCTAATATTTAAAAGACTGCTCCAAGTATTGTCTAAGATGTAGAGAAACGAACTCTCATCCACTGCTAAGAAGGTAAGATGTTACAGGCACGTTGGACAACAGCTGGTAGTTTCTTTGAAAGTTAAATATACACCTACCGTGAGGCGCCTGGGTGGCGCAGTCGTTAAGCGTCTGCCTTCGGCTCAGGGCGTGATCCCGGCGTTCTGGGCTCGAGCCCCACATCGGGCTCCTCTGCTGGGAGCCTGCTTCTTCCTCTCCCACTCCCCCTGCTTGTGTTCCCTCTCTCGCTGGCTGTCTCTCTCTCTCTGTCAAATGAATAAATAAAATCTTTAAAATTATACACACACACACACACACACACACCCCTACCATAGGATCCAGCAATCCCACTCCTATATATTCACTGAAAACAAAACACATGGCTTATACCCCAAATATTTATGGCCATGTAATAATTTGCGAAAACCGCCATCACAACGTACCGCAGACTGGGTGACTGAAACAAATTTCTCTCCTCACAGTTCTGGAGGCTGGAAGTCCAAGATCAAGGTGTCAGCAGGACTAATTTCTTCTGAGGCCTCTGCTTGGCTTGAAGAAAGGTTCCTTCTTGTTTCCTCTGTACACTCATGCCCCTAGTGTTTCTCTCTGTATCCTCATCTCCTCTTCCTACAAAGATACCGGTCAGATTGGGTCAAGGCACCCTACCAGCCTCATTTGAATGTAGTAACTTCTTTCAAGGCCCTATTTCCAAATACAGTCTCAGTCTGAGGTACTGGAAATTAGGGCTTTAACATATATGAGTGGGGGGCACGTAATTCAGCCCATAACAGGCAGTCTCATTAATAATAATAAAAACAGTAACAAAAAATTTTCATCAGTTGGTGAATGAACAAATTCTAATACATCCCTACGATGGACTACTGAACAGTAAAAAGGAACTATGGCTACATACATGACAAGGATGGATCTCAACAGCATTGCGCTGAATGGAGGAAGCCAGGCTCAAAAGCTGCATCTGTAGGAGTCTATTCTAGAACCATCTGGCAAAGGCAAAAGTACAGTGACAGCAGATCAGCACTTCTGAAGGCACAAGTCAACTTCCTGGAGAGATGAAAAGGTTCTATATCATGAGCGTTGTGGTGGTTATATGATTGAATATACTTTTCAAAACTCATCAAACTATACACTTAAAAAGGAATTAATTTTACTGCGTTTAAGTTACATTTCAATAGCGGTCATTAAAAACAAAACAAAACTAGTTAACCATACAAAGACTTCAACATGATTGGATGTCTTGCTGGGCAGTCTGCTTCTGGTGGCACACAGCCCCCTTATCGGATTCCCAATTGACTTGTTTACTTTTCTTTAGCCTGTAGTACTTAACTATTTTTAACACATTATACAATTACACAAATTTGTTTTTATCATATTTTAAAATTTCCAGTACTTTCAAGCTGATGTTGTCAATATTATATCCAACAGTTGTAGTTGTCCTAAATGCCACATTTGGAAAATGAGATGTCCCTTCTGGAAGTTTGAGAGCTAATGGGCAATCCACCACACCCTTCCTTACCCTTACCCTGACAAGATAATTTATGATCTGAGTTGTAGAAGATCTATAAGCCAGGGTCCCAGAATGGAGCGGAGCCCACCCGCCAAACCATGTTATATGACGCGGAAATAAGAATTTCTGGCTATGAGCCACCCTGATGGGCAGGAGGGAGGGAATGCTTGTTACTACACCGTAACTTAACCTATTCAGGTGGACACAGGAAATTTGAAAGTCTGAATCCGCCAAGAAGGCTTATTCGCCTTCAAGGAAAATACCGAACAAAAATGTGTGAACTTCTGTGCCAAGAGCTATGGTAAGAGTATTCAGATTTTTTTTCTTATAATTATCCATTTTATATTACCGAGTGAAGAAAAAACTCGGTGAAGTTTTGCCAAGAGTCTTTCTGTCAGCCTAATGTCATGTTATCCTATTTTAAGAGATGTATTTTTTTCAGTCACTCCAAGAAATGGGTTCTGGGAAAATGTTCTGAAATAATTGCTAATAATAGTCTGAGGCTCTTTGTGGAATTCCTAAGTGTGTTGAGCTAAAAGTAGAACCAATTTATTGGAGTGAATACAAATCTTGGATTGGGATCTAAACATACTATGTCGATTTTTCAAGATTGGAAACCGCGGGAGCTCCAGCAAAAAAGATTTAATTTAAATGCTTGGACAGAGGCGTTTCAGCTGCTCTGTGTCACGTGCCACGGCAGCCGTAGTGACTGCCCTTGTCCTTTTCTCTCTCAGAATCTCAGAATCTCTCTGCTTTCCTTTTTTCTTGATAGCTTCTCCCAGCCATTTGGTCTTCGGGAGTAGGCTTCCCCAAAGACAGACTAAAAATTATAGCATGAGTCTTCAAATCCAAACCCTCCTAATTCCTTGCTGCTCCTGAAAATTACCATTCAAGATCACTTTTCAGGGTTGAGTTTTATAGCAAACTATGAGTAAACAGACTGAGCATGCTAGTCTGAGAAGTTACACGACTGTGTCATGTATGTGCCGTGGGTACTTCGTGGCTGGAAGATAGAGGCAACCTGGTCGCTGTCTTGCCCCCACTTGTAGTCCTATTGGGAGGGCGTGTACCCGCTGCAGCCGGTTTTCTCTGGACGCGTCCCGCCGCAGGGACCTCCCCAGGTGCGGGCGGCTGCCCACCCGCGCGCTGGTAACTCGAAAGGGACGGCTCTATGTGAATTGTCCTCCATTCCTGCCGTGTGCAGAGGGAGCAGAGGCGGTGAGCTGGTCCTGTCCGCATCTCCGATTTGTGCAGAAAGGGCAGGGTGCGGGAGGGGTGTGGATTTGGGGTAGATGGTGCCAGCAGGGTGGCTGTATGTGGGCGGTGGGTCCGGTGACGTTCATGATGCTACTTCCCCCTTTGGGGTAGGTCTGAAATTGCTCCAGTGAAAGGCCCCTTGGGAAATTACCAGGGTGACCCGGGATCCGCGACTCCCCAGGGGCGGGGTCTGGAGACCTAGGGGGCGGGGCGCGCCTGGCAGCCGCGCGCGTGCGCCCTCCTCTCCGCTGCTTTGCGCCGGGGCCCGCCTGGGGCGCGGGGTGTAGCGCGCGAGCCGGGGAGCCGGGCGGCAGTTTGCAGAGCTGCGCGCCGCAGCCCCGGAGCCGGGGCGGGAAAAGTGAACGAAGCCTGCTGGGCAGGTCTTCCGCGGAGCCGGCGGCCCTTCCCTGCAGCAGCCGCGGTCGCAGTCCGCTCCGGATGTACTGCGTGCTTGTAAATAGGAGAGCTCAGCGCGCTCTTGTCTGAACGGAAAGTGCAACCTGTCCGCCGGAGACCCGCGGGAAGGGATTATTCCCCGACGTTCCGGAAGGATCTAAATTTTACGGTGGCTTCGTGGGAGGAGCCTGGGATTTCCAAAAGTCTCGTCCTTCGAGCCGGATTCGAACCAGCGACCTAAGGATACCCAACTGTCGCACCTACAGTCCTCCGCTCTACCAACTGAGCTATCGAAGGACTCCTGGGAAGGGCTGTTATAGGATTCCTAAAATAATGTCTCTCCAGATGGTTTGCGTTGGTAATGTTCATATTCACTTTTAAAAGTGCAGCCTTAAGCTGTCTTCTTCGACACCGAATGTATTTTATGCGGTGATCTGGATATCTGGTGCATGGGTTTATAAATCTGTAAAAATCGTTGGGTTGTACATCTAAGACCTTAGAATATTACTTATGTCTATCTCAAGAAAAAAACCCAAAGGGTATCCCATGTCCTCCTACCGTAGGAATAAGACAGCTGAAAATAACGCCTTGGATTACGCCCAATTCCTTCCCTGCTCTCTGGTTACTTCCTCCTTCTTCTCCCCAAAATGTCATAGTTTGCTCAATAAATGATACAGTTGCCCTAAATACAGGCAACTAGGTTGGAGAAGATCCCTGGGTTGTGAACAGAGCAATGCCCCCTGCATTTTGGGACATTGCAGTACTCCATTCTGAAAGTCGAATGGGAAATCGTGTATATTCATGACTCTAACGACGAAAAATGTGGAGTGTTCCTGTGTGCGTGTGTGTGTGTAAATTTTTTTTAGTTGGATAAACGATTTGGGTGGTTCATATTCTATTGCATAATTATAGTAGAGCAATTAAAATGAAACAAGTTCTTGAAATTCTTAAATGGAAATATAAATATTCCTTTTCCAAAGCAAATCACCCAACATTGAGTTTCAACAGAGACGGATCAGTTCCCTTGCACCTTCTGCAGAAGCAGGCGGATGGAGAGCATGCTACACTCCCCGGGCAGAAAGGCCTCCTCTGCAATATATTTAAGGAAAAGATTAAGTGAATTTCTCTATAAAACATCTGGGCTTATTAAAATAAAATTTCTACAAAACTATATTATTGAAAACATTCTTCCAAATTTTTCTGCAGATGTCAATCACCAACCAGTGCCTCCTGCTCGAACTGCTGAAAGCACGTGTTGTTCTTGAACTCAGTAATTAAATCCCTTTCCATGAGAAACTAAGAGAATAGCGCCTAGGAACTTTTCTTTCAGTGTTCCTAACCTGATAGAGAATTTGCAGCTAGAGAAAAAGGATCCTAAGCAGTGGACAGTTTCTCTTGACGTTATCAGGTGTCCTTGAATACCAAGCGGAAAATAGCAAAGTTGCCAACAAGTGGTGAAATTTTGGGCTGGTACTGGACTCGTTACTGGGACAACATTTAGAGGAACAGAAGTCCCCAGAAGGGAAACAGGAATCAGTAAGCCCACCTTTCCCCTCCTCCAGCCTTGCATTCTTCTCCTAGTTTCCCCTCTGGCAAAGCCTAACAGGGGGGCAAGCAGGACACCAGTAATGTGGTTTCCGGAGGCTCATACCTTATCAGGGCAGATTTAAAAAGGATTATTGTCTTAGTTGGCTCAGGCTGCTGTGACAAAGGGCCACAGACTGGGCGGCTTAAACATCAGACAGTGCTGGAGGCTGGAAGTCATGACCCAGGTGATGGCCATTTGGTTCCTGGTGAGAGCCCTCTTCTTGGCTTGCAGATGGTCATGTCCTGGCTGTGTCTTACACACGGAGTAAGCTCTCTGGTGTCTCCCCTTATCAGGACACTAATCCTATGATATCAGGGCCCCACCCTTACAACCTTATTAACCGGAATTACTTCCCTATTCCAAATACAGTCACATTGGGGGTTAAAGGTGAAATATAAGAATTTGGGGTGAACCCAATTCAGTCCAGAGCGGAGAGCTTAGAGTTGGGTCAATAGTTTAACAACTGGTAAAACTTCCATGTGAATTTTAAAATAATAGTCTTGATTTTCATTTAGTCTCTGTGGAAACTGAGTGTTGGAAAATGTAATTCCCAACCCAGCATTACTGGAAACCAGCACTCCCAGCTCAGGGTTGAAAGCCCCCAGACAAACCAGTCACTCCCAGTTCAGTCAGTCATGCCAGTGCCCAATCTGTGGATCTGAGCTGTGGAATTGGGCTATGTTCTGTTACTAAATTCCACACCTACACCCCTAAGGGAATCATGGAAAATGAATAGGGAGGGGAAAAAATGGAGGCCAAACTGACTTCTGCAGCTGGGCAAATTCCGTCCTGGGAAGAGTAGGGGGAAAGCACCCAGATGTTGGAGAGAAGCAGGGGAAGGCTGACCTTGAACCAAGTTTTGAAATGAATGGTGGTCTCTACACCCACTTGGAACACCTGAGTTGTGAACTCTCTTGTGTAAGTTGTGGGGAGGCAAGTAGATGGAAGGTTTCTTCCCTCAGAAGGTGATTCATCCATTGTTATCAGCCCTGATTGCAGTGAGCAAGCAAAATGGAAGCGCCAACGTCAAGGTCATTTTAAGGATCTTGGAAAGGCCTGCTCTGCATAGAGACAGAGAGTCACTTTCTTAAATGAGGTGTTTCTCCTACATTCAAATTTTGACCACTCGCTTCAGTGTCATTGAGAGTAAAAACTAACACTAAACCAAAGAGAGGAAGTCTCCAAGGACGGGATATTAGGAAAGGCAACAGTTGAAGGTGTAGATGTTGGTTGAAGGCCTTCATATGGTTTTCCTGCACGTGATGGGCTTCTGGCTCCGAACCGGCACCGAGCACAATACCTACTAGTACCCACTAGGTCCAGAAGAAAAAGACTCGAATACTACCTTTGTCTTTTTGCAAAGACTCTGGATCTAAACCTGCAGTCATAATTATCTCAGCATCCTAGTAATGTTTACCTTGGAAAAATAAAACGTAACTTATACACCCTTTGAACAAACTCCGGACTACAGAAGCCAGAAAGGAGAAATTCACTGGGACGCGCGCCCCCTCGTGGCCATGTGTCCAGGAACGGTGTTTTTTTTTTTTTTTTTAAAAAGCCAGACAGCGGATCCTAAGGGGCATCTATAGGGACTCCGGAGAATTTGTTTCTGGAGCCAGGAGAGTCAACTGGTGGAAATTTTAGGGGTGCAGGGACTTCAGGAACTATTGCGAAGGCCAAAACCGAGCCTCATTGCTTGAGAAACTTGGTTTTTCCTCCTGGATGCGCCTGCAATTCCTTCCAGTTTCCTGGTTCCTCGTTAGGATTCCAGGTTGAATTCTTGCCCGGTTTCTAAGACGAGGGTTTCCGAGGCCTCCCTGGCCCGGACTCCGCCGCCCTCTGAGGTCTTGTACCGACAGGATCCAGAACTGTAGGACAGGTGGCAGGTGGCGCCGAGGGCCGGAATCCCTACTGCTCTGCTGCCCCGCCCTTGGTTCCTGTGGTCAACGCCGCCGCGAAGAGGTGGCGGCGCGCCCCAAATTGCCGCCGGATGTCAACGTGGGTAAGAGAGGCGCGGCCGCGCGTCAGGGCGGGGAATTAGCTCAAATGGTAGAGCGCTCGCTTAGCATGCGAGAGGTAGCGGGATCGATGCCCGCATTCTCCACTTTTATGTTCTCTTACCCGTCGGCCTGTACTCAACGATCCTCTAAATACCGAGCTAAAACATCACCAGCTGGGCGCAGCACGCATTTCCTAACAAGGGTGGCCTTTCCTGCAAAAGGCACGCTCTCTGTTGTTCCTTCGTCTTCAGAAAGTGCTAGGACAGGCATGGTTGAGTTCTTTAGGATTTCTCAAACTTTTTGCATATTTGAGTATCAGTCCCTGCCAGGTGGATTTACAAATCTGCGCTTCAATTATTTATGCATTAATATTACCTTTTTATTCTCGGAATCTATTTCTCACATGTCCGACCTATTGAGGGCAACCTCAAGTTCTTAAAACAGAAACGAATGATCCCCATTTCTTAATGACATGGTGAAGAGTCATATAATGTGTAGGTATGTTTGAAATGTGTTTTTTTTTTTCAAATACATGCATTAATTTAATAATTAATTTAATACCTACGTGAATACTCTTCCTCTTCTGGGGTCGTCTGGCTGCGTCTTTGCAGGTGGTGGTGATAATGCTGATACTGATACTGGACTATGGCAGAATATGGGCCCATTATGGGAGGGTGGAGAATCTCTGTGGTGCCTTAGGGAGAAGCTCAGCCCAGGACTATCTAATAAACTTTGCATCCAAAGCCCAAATGTTATCTTTGAAAAGAAAATTGGATCATTTTTCTTCTTTACTCTTTTGCCCGAGTTCGCTTTCAAAAAGCAAGAAGTTAAGCAGGAGCTATCAGTTTAGACCAATGTTCAGTCCTTAATAGGTATAGTTTCCAATACATTTTAGGGAGTGGTTCTCAAAACACTACCCCAATTCCAGAAGCCTGGGCTTCTGTGTTCTGACATACACCAAAGTTTCAGAATCATTAAAAAATAAAAGCTCTGAAGCATAGGAAGGAAAATACAAAAAATTGCCAGGGACAAAATTCTCACACAATTCTTTGTACTTTGATGTAATATCTTTGTAGTTGAGGACTCTTCCATAGGTGCTTGGCATCACATTTTTGAGACAGGGGAGAAGTGGGATTCATATATCTTAATGAGATTGGCCCAAAATTAACAAATGCTTTCTATTGTTAAGAGAAAGCTCTATCTTTTGAGCTAATTCCCCAAATGGGTAGAAAATCCTGCCCAGGTGATTCTATACCCACAAACTTTTCTCAACCAGGATTGAAAACCCTGTTACAGAATTAAACCGAGAAGGAGTAGTAGTGCCCCTGAATGTCATCCCGCCCTGAGACCAGCCAGCTGCCCTCAGTTCGGCATTCTTCACCTGGAAAAACTCCTTTCCAGAGACGCGGGACTCTAAGCCCACCAGGGGGCGCGCGTGTCCCACCAATTACCCTCAGGTCATGTCCTTACGCAGGTAGCGTCCTTCCTCCCTGGGTTCCGGATCCCGGGTGGGGGAGCGGAGACGCGTCTGCAGCCCCCTAGCCCAGCGGGGCTGCCTCTGCTCCGCCTCGTCAGAGCGCGCTATTTCTCGGCGGCCCCCAGCTGTATTGTATGGAAACTATGGGGTGGAAGTCTGATCGCGCGTGTTAGTCATTGTTACAGAAATTAGTAATTTTAAAAATTGGATTGGCTGTACATCGGGAATAGTCTTAGTAGATGCACATCGAGGATTTATGTAGCTGAGATACGCCTTTATATGATGGGGATAAAAAAAAAGTTACAAAACACGAACTCCTTCGAGCCGGATTCGAACCAGCGACCTAAGGATGCCCGAAGAGCTTCCACTACAGTCCTCCGCTCTACCAACTGAGCTATCGAAGGAATCACACTGCCGCCTGTACTCGTAGAGAATGCCATCTGTGCGCGAGGTTGGGAGCCTGTAGGTGCGAGTTGTGGACCCAGCCGCGCTGTTCACAGGTCTGTCCTAGCCGCGTCCATTTTTTTTTTTTTTTTTTTTAATAATAATCCAGCACCTCCTCGGAAGTGACACTCAAAGGTCCACTGCCCTGGAAGGAGAAAACGGGAGCATCCGCTGGTTTTCAAAAAGGAAAATGAAATGAGACACGGGAACGGATTAGAACTTATCAATGAGCACCTTTTATTATGAGGAATGAATTTACCGAATTTTGACTCAACTTATAAATAGGATTTGAAGTGCTTCAATATGCAATTCTAACAGGATAATTAAGAGAAGGAGGAGGAAGAAAAGAAGTATAGGGTTAAACTTTCCCAAACCATACTAAAATGATATTTAATTGAAATTAGTCTTTGTAGATAAACCAGATCATCACACTAATTCTAAACTCAGCAAAAACCTATCGATAGGGAGCTAAAACAACGTTTTTAAATTCTCTATCCTAATACGAGGTAAAAAGTAATGCCATTCAAATACTAGTTAATTTTGCAAAACGTGAGGTTTTAGTCTAGTTTTCTAGTTCAGACAGGACTGTCTGAATCTCAAAAGGTCCACTACTCTCTTTGTTAATGAAATCGATCTGAAGTGGCGTCTGACATCAGGAATCTGTTTTATTCTTCATGTTCCATTAACCATCATTATTGTCCTATAATGGAACCATACACATAAGGCAAACGATCCTCCTTGTGCACGTAGAACATTGAGACCATCTGTGGCACAAAGAAAGATTTCTTTTCTGAATAAGAATTAAAAGCAAGTTGCTCATGGCTTAATTTGGCCATTAACCTCCTCAAGTCTTTATGAAACATCTATTTGAAGAGGGGTCTGAATGAATTAAATATAAAATTTTGTTTCCTCCCCAAGCCCGATTGACTAAGTCATTTTGTAGATGTAGTTAGTATTCTCCATTTTCTCAAAGTACACCTTTCAAAAAGTTAAATGTATGACACTTATACGAATGTAAAAAAAAAAAAAAAAAAGAAGTCCTTCATTTTGTTCCGCTCCGTATTAAAGACGATTCAGACAGAGATTGAAAAGACAGGCCTTAAGCGAGCCTTGGAGGGAGAGGGGAGGGTACAGGCAGTAGATTTGAGGGATTCTGAGATGTGTGTACCACCTGTATTCTTGTAGGTGAAGAATCTTGTGAATATATTATATAATTATATACAATTCTTTTCTGTATATCCTCAAAATAAAATATAACTCCATGTGAAAACGGCAAGAAGCAGGAAAGTGGTGTCCTTTTGGTCTCCTTCCTAAGGTTGCTTCGACACAGCTGGGGGAGGAATTCGGGTCCACCTCCCCACCTCTCTGCCCCGCTCCCTTAACGCGGCGAGAGGAGAGCCTGGGCCTCGCGTGTTCTGAGCCCCGCAGGCGGTACGGGACGCCGCGGGCGCCGGTGCCGTGGGCGCTCCGCACTCCCGGGCTCCAGAGAGCGCCAGGGGACTCTGGAGGTGGGGGTGGGACGGCTCGCAGGCTCCCCTCGAAAACCAAAGCGCGCGGGGGCGCCCCTCGGCCAGAGGGCGTCTCTGTGTGGCTGCGCCCCGACGGCCGCGTTGGGCTCCCACCCGGAGGCCCTCGCCCCCTCTTTCACTTTTCTCGGCTTCTTCACCTGACCCCCGCGGCCCGAGCGCTCCGGGCGGGTTGGGTCGCGGAGCTGCTGTCCCACCAGCTGCCGGAGCCCGCGGCCAGGAAGCGGACTGCTGGGAGCGCGGCGGGCGGGGTCACGTGGTGGGCGGCGGTCACGTGGTGGGAGGGCGGGGCGCGAAGTGCGGCCGCTGGGCGGGGCTGCTGAGCTCCCGGGGCCCCCCGCTTGGACACCCGCGGCCGAGCTCGCCGCCGCATTATCCGCCAGATAAGTGTCCCCTCGTTTTAATGGGGCCCGCGCTGCCGCGCCACAGGTCGCTCCTTCCGTTGTCCCCGCGGTAGGGCTCCCTGCGCGCCTGCTGGCCCGAGGCCCCGCGAGGTTGGAGCCCGGGCTGACGGCCACGTGCGGGGCGGCGCGGTGCTGAGGCCGGTGCCGGGCGCTGGTGTCCCGGGGACGGCTCGGCCCCCCTGTGACGTGTGTTCGCGGCGTAACTGTGTTGTAGTACTTCCTATAGGCAGGGCCTGTTGAACACGAGTTAAAAGTAACTAACGAATTTCGCTGGTAGAAATTACAGCAGCATGGCAGATTATTCAGTAGTGTGTGTGATGTAATGGAAAGCAAGGGGTTTGGAGCCATTAAGGCCACTTGGTTTTGGTTTTTTAATTGACGTATAATTAGCAGTGTTATGTTAGTTTCAGGGGTACAACATAATAATTCAGCATTACTCATTGCTCAGGAGGACGAGTGTCACCATCTGTCACCAGACATCAGCACAATATTATTGACTGTATTCCCTATGCTGTACTTTTCATCTCCCTGACTTAATTTTATAACTGGAAGTTTGTACCTCTTACTTCCCTGTAGCTCTTTCACTCATGCCCCCACCCCCTCCCCCTGGCAACAGCTGGTTTGTTCTCTGTATTTAAAAGTCTGCTTTTTGTTTGTTTGTTTGTTTGTTTCGTCTTCAGAGTCCACTTATAAGTGAAATCATGTGGTATTTGTCTCTCTCACTTATTTCACTTAGAACTATACCCTCCAGGTCCATCCATGTTGTCACAAATGACAAGGCCTCATTCTTTTTTTCCTTTTTTTTTTTAAGATTTTATTTATTATTTGAGAGAGACAGATTAAGGGGGAGGAGAGGCAGAGGTAGAAGCCCACTCCCAGCAGGGAGCCCTCCAAGGACAGGATTTCAGGACCCTGGGATCATGACCTGAGCCAAAGGCAGCCACCTAACTGACTGAGCCACCCAGGTGCCCTCATTCTTTTTTATGACTTTTTTTATGAGTAATATTCCATTGTATGTGCACCTATGTATCTCATCTTCTTTATCCCCTCATCTGTTGATGGACTGGGTTGCTTCCATAATTTGGCTATTGGAAATAACGCTACTACAAATGTAGGGGCGGATGTATCTTTTCAGATTAGTGTTTTCATTTTCTTTGGGTTAATACCCAGGAGTGAAATTACTGGGTCATATGGTATTTCTATTTTTAATTTTTTGAGGAACCTCCATACTGTTTTGGGCAGTGGTTGCACCAGTTTGCATTCCTACAAACAGTGCATGAAGGTTCCTTTTTCTCCACATCCTCACCAACACTTGTTATTTCTTGTCTTTTTGATGCTAGCCGTTCTGACAGGTGTGAGTTGATGTCTCATTGTGCTTTTGATTTGCATTTCCCTGGTGATGAGCGATGCTGAGCATCTTTTCATGTGTCTGGTGGCCATTTGTATGTCTTCTTTGGAAAAAGGTCGATTTGGGTCCTCTGTCCATTTTTAATTGGATTATTTTTGGGGTGTTAAATTGTGTAAGTTCTTCATATAGTTTGGATACTAACTCCTTATTAAATATATCATTTGCAAATATCTTTTCCCATTTAGTAGACTGCTTTTTCATTTTGTTGATGGTTTCTTTCACTGTGCAAATGCTTTTTTATTTGGCACAGTCCCAATTGTTCATTTTTGCTTTTGTTTCCCTTGCTTAAGGAGATATATCTAGAAAAATGTTACTCAGTCCGATGTGAGAGAAATCACTACCTTTGTTTTCTTCTAGGAGTTTTATGGTTTCCTGTCTCACATTTAGGTCTTTAATCCATTTTGAGTTTATTTCTGTGTGTGGTGTTAGAAAGTGGTCCAGTTTCATCCTTCTGCATGTAGCTGTCCAGTTCTCCCCACACCATTTACTGAGGAGACTTTTTCCCATTGTATAGTTTTACCTCTTTTGTCATAGATTAACTGGCCATAAAAATGTGGGTTTGTTTTTGGAATGTCTAGTCTTTTGTGGTTCTATACAAATTTTAGTGTATTTTGTTCTAGTTCTATGAAAATGCTTTTGGTGTTTGATAGGGATTGCATTAAGTCTGTAGATTACTTTGAGTAGTATGGACATTTTAACAATATTAATTCTTTCAATCCACCGGCATGGAAGATCTTTCTATTTGTTTGTGTCATCCTCAGTATCTTTCATCAGTGTTTTATAGTTTTCAGAGTACAGGTCTTTCACTTCCTTGGTTAAATTTATTCCTAGGTATGTTATTCTTTTTGGTGAAATTGTAAATGGGATTATTTTCTTAATTTCTCTTTCTGCTACTTCATTATTAATGTTTAGAACACATTATTAATGTTCAGGCCACTTTTGAATCCTGTCTCATCCTAGCTGTGTGACCTCTTGAACTTTCTTGTGCCCTATGCAAAATGGGGATGATGATAATAAAGATAATATGGATCCTTAGGGGAATTATTGTGATTATGAAATGAAATAGCATTTGTAAAGCAAAGTGTGTGGGGTGCACTGCTCCATCCCACCCCCAGCGGTTTGAGCAGGGGAACCCTCCCAGGGGACTCTGACAGATTTTCATCTGGGCCCCACCTTTGGGTAATTCAGAGTGGTACGTTCCAGAACACACCATATGAAGCATAAGGGCAACAGTTTAATCCTTAAAACCACAGGTCCCAAACAACGTCACAAAAAATACAGGTGCATGGAATTTAGACTGCATAAGTGATCAGATTTGAGTAAGATTAATTAAGGAAGCCCTCCTAGATGGAGTAAATTCTCTAGACAGTAATTTTGAAGAGGAGATTGATAAAAATCACTTTTGACAAAACTAGAGGCATTTTTCATTGATTCCAGGATCATGCATATATATGTAACCAAAGACTTCGCATTACTTTTTTTTTTTTTTTTTTTTTTTTTTTTTTTTTTTACATTGGGCTCAGCAGTCATCATTGAATGAAAAGTCAGCTACTGGAGTTTTGAGATAAAGTTAAGGAAAGGCAGCAGTACGTACACACCAGGGACCTTTACAGTCACAAACATGTTTCGGGCACTGACTATCCAGGTACTGAATGTGTGCTAAGTGCTTGGACCACATAGCAATAAATGAGACAGTCTCTGTCCCCAGAAACTGTCAAAATTTAAAAGCTCAAAGAATAAGTTTGAGTAGGTCATGGAGTTAATGGTTGTAGCTTGAAGGTATTTAAGTTAATGGAACCTCTGTTATTTAATAAAAGTGTATTCTAATGTAAACATTTGGGTTTTTTTTTAGAAAAAGTCCTGGAATTCTTTGAACCCTAGACTCCAGTTGATTATGCACTTATGTGCTGAGACGCAGGTAGTGAAGATGACTGACCAAGGCTAAACTAAACTAGTCCTATTTGCCGATACAGGCCCTGCCTTAAGGTAGGTCTTTTCGCCTCTGGTACGCTGTGTAGACTGGCTGCAGATATCTCGCATGAAGACTGTCATAAGATGGTTAAAGTACCAACAGATGTTAAGTATTTCCAGGAGTTTCTCAAAATAAAATTTAACATTTTTTTACCTTGAGTTTTTTTTTTTTTTTTAATTGATTTGTAACTTCTCTTTCCTCCATGATTTCTGGAAGTGGTATTCGATACTTGGAAGTGTAAGCTTGAGGAAGGGAAAAGCTGAAAGAGTTAGAAATGTAAGAAAAGTAAAGGAAAGTCTGTAAAACTTTGCCCCACATTAGATAACCATCTGGACAAAGAGTCTAACGTGTCCAGTACCTGACAGGTACTAGGCATCACGCACACTTTACTGACCGAGGCCAGGGACCCTGGGTGCTGACGCGTTCGTCGCAGGCTCTTGAGCACAGGGCGTGGTGCCTTCAGTGCCGTGAGGTCTCTGTAAGTGGTCATTGTTATCAGTGCGTCATAAATTTCAGTGAATGAAAGAATGGTCATAGGTAGCTCTTGTGACACTGTATGACGTAGGAATTAGTATTATCAAAGAGGTAACTTATCCAAGAGTTTATTGCTAAGAAACCCGGTCACGGTGTATCCTGACGTCCGACGATCTGTGTGATACCTTCACCTGTTGATGGTGAACCCTGCAACCACACGCACGAGGGGAATCGGGGAGTCTGGCTGACTGCTCTGGAGAAAAGGTACAGCGTAGAGAACTGGCAGAGGACTTCGGGTTACAGACAAATTTGGTGGAAGGTAAATGAAAGCTGAATGTGAGAACTCATTATCTGATTGTTCCCAGTCCTCTTGGCTACACTGCTTTTCATACAGTCCCCCTTCTCCCTCGAGAAGCCTTATTACAACATGGCTCCCTCAGGCCTATCCCGACTCGTGTCCCACCTCCCTGGACAAGCCTGTTAGCTGGAGCCCCCCCCTCACCTTTTTTTTAAACACCTACCGAGTCATTAGCCAAGATCTGTGGAAGGCAGTTTCTTGTCTCCCACTTGGATTCTTACAGGTATTAGGGAGAGGTATCCCTTTTCTGACTTTATTTTACCGTGTTCCCTTTCTGAAGCCTGCTTTGAGTCTGTTGACACTGAACGCTGATACATTTCCAGTGAGAAGACACGTTCCTAGAAGGGGGCCTATGAGGGACCTTCCCAGACACAGCTAACTTTTTTGGATACTATTTCTTCCACTCAGATCCTAGGATTATTCACAGAAGCACTAAGCATTGGGGGCAGTGCTTTATCCTTAATGAGACTGGTGACTGACAGGCTCGTTATTTTAACCTTTACACTCAACATGAATGGATCAGTTTCCTTGTTCTTTGTTACAGGACAGTTGAGGCCTCTTTCCCAGAGGCTCACCCTGGAATCTAGTCATGAGTGCAGAAGATCTCTGAGTTCTAGTCTCTGAAAGTGGCTGAGGTCATTCAGTTACATTTTCCTCTTCATCTCCTGTTCAGAAAGTGACACTGTCTCTTGTTTCTGGAATGCCTAGGCGGTTGTCCCCGGGGCGCCGGGGCAGATAACCATTCTTGAGTAGGATACTTGCTCTCTCCTCAACCTATGGCCCGGCCTCTAACAGGTTTCCGAGTCCGCCCTGGAAACAGGATTAAGCCCCTGCCTTCTTTCAGTCTTTCCTCAGCTCACCTCCCCGAGGCTTCCGGAAGCACATTTGACTGCAGAATGCTGTTATCTCCTTCCCTGAACAGGCGAAACTAGAACCTTATGTTCACAACATTGTGGTTTTGTCTCCCTTTGCTTTTTTTCTGCGACTGACCTCCCAAGTTCAGATTTATCTCTAGGCTTCTATAGACTCGTCGGCAGCCCCTCACATTACTGATGTCTGGCTTTTTATTCACCTCTGGCTTAGTCCAGTACCATTCAGGCTCTAGTTATGAACAGAGTCTGTGCATTCTACTTCCAGATTATCTGTCCTGAGGAAAAGCCCCTGTAAGATGGCTTTTTAGTTAATTTAGTAGTATTTATATATAGTGTTATATGTATAAAAGATTGTGTTGAGAGTCATAAAGACAATGCAGCTAAATCATTCACTCAACAAGTATTTGAGTACTTACCATGTGCTGGAGAAGTTTCTGAATTCCAAATGTCATCTTGTGTTTTAGGTGGGGTTTTTTGTTGTTGTTGTTGTTGTTGTTCCCCTCCCACAGACTGAACTGTGTCACCCCCCCCCCAAATTCATATGTTAAAGCTTTACTGAAGTTTACACTGAACCCTCAGTGTGGCTGTACCTGGAAAAGGAAGGAATTCTAGTTAACTGAGGTCATAAGGGTGGAGCCCTGATGCACTAGGATTAGTGTCCTTACAAGAAGAGCGCTCGCCCCTCTCTTCTGCGTGAGGACACAATGAGAAGGTGGCCTTCTGCGAACCAAGGAGACAGCTCTTACAGAGACGGAATCAGCTGGCCCCTTGATCTTGGGCTTCTCAACCTCAAGAACTGAGAAAGTATATTTCTGCTGTTTAAGCCCCCCAGTGTATGGTGTCTTGTTCTGGCAGCCCGAGCATAGTAAGACACCCAACCCAGGCCCTTCCTAACCTCCTTTCATCAAGGACGCCTTTGCTTCAAAGGAGTTGGGTTAGCTGGTGCTCAGGACCAAGCTCAGGGACAAACGTGGCCTTGGAGATGCTGCCACAGGTCTTAGGTTCAGCAATTCAATTTTTAAATACAGACAAGGAGCTGTAAAACCAGGAAAAAGCCATCTGTTCCAAGCAACCCAAAAGTTGTTTTTAAGCCAGAAATCCAGTAAGTTCATTGACAGAAGGATATGTGGCTTATTGATATTAGTAATACTAGTTCTACCCAGGACAACCCATGACAGTGCTCCTGGCACCCGGGAAATCAAAACATTAAGTAGAGGCTACAGGCTGAGGAGAGTGAGTTGAGGCTTTACCATAGACTTGGGGCATCTTAATATCTACAACATGTGGTCTGGAAATGCTCGCTGGTCGTTCTGTCTAGTCGGTAGAATGTCTATATGAATCAGATATAAGGTCTTCGTTCCTTTGATTTTACTTGGTAAACGCTGATTTCTTAACTATCCAGTCCTGTCACCATCACCTGTTTTTAAATCAGTCACATCAAGTCCCTTCATTTCCTAGGGCCAGACAGTTAAAACACAGCTGAGCATTTATTCTCATCGGATCAGATACTTCCACCCACTGGGTAAGACAGCCTTCTTGAAGGCACGGACCATGGTGTGTGTTTTCATTTCAAGTATCTAACACGAGAAAGGCGCTTACTATAAATGTGTATGTCGGCTGATTTGAAAGATTCCTTGTCTTGTTAAAGGAGACTTGGAGAACAGTCAAGGCTCAGTGTTACCCTTCTAGGAAAGTTACTTCTTGTTCATGAATTTCCTGGTTTCATTGTGTACATAACGACAATATCTCCAAACACTAGGGAGTCCACCTAGTTTAAATCTTGTGATTCCCTGTGCCGGACTTACAGCTGTGACTCGTCTAAACAGGCAAAATACGGAAGAGTTTTAGAATGAAATATAACGTCATATGGACCCAGTGATCTATTAATGACAATATTCAGGGTCCTGGGTAAAGAAAAAAGGAAGGTTTGGTTGGGAGGGGCTGGAGAGTGGAATTTGTGGTGACGCCATCGTGCCCGGAAGTGGGCACCTTCCAATAGTGTGGATATCCCAGGGTTCGAGGCAGTCTTGGGGGGCAGACAGCAAGCAGTATCAGGTGTTCACAACAAAAACAATCTCACCATCTCTTTTTGCTCATACACTAGACAACCTTTCATATGAATTTAGCCTTCCTAAATTTGAGGGCAATTATAAACACACACACACACACACACAGCGCCCTAAGTTGTTTCTCGGCGTAAGTTTATAAAGCTGGAATTCTGACTTAAAGTGATTCTTGACTGTCTTCACATCCCCATTCACGATCACCAGGCAGGCCCTGGGACAGCCTTCCAGATATACCCAGAAATCCGGTTACTTCCCCACTCCTGTGACCACTCTGGTCTGACTTGACACTTTTGGTCGCCAGGAGCCTCCTAACAGGTATCCTTGTTTCTACCACTGTCCCCTTGAGATCTGTTCCCAACACAGCAGCCAGGCAGATTAGATCCTGCTAGTCTTCTGCACGGAAATTCCAGAGACTTCTTGTCTCACCCAGTTCGGAGTCCTTACAACGCCTGTGAGGCCTCACATGTTTTTACCTCCGCCTCCTACTCCTTTCTCTTCAAACATTCTGTTCCAGCCACACTACCGCAAACATGATTTTGCCTGCGGCTCTGCCTGATTCCTCCATTTAGAAACTCTTGAAAATAACATTGTGGCTCCTCTGTGCTCAAACGTCACCTTCAGGACACCTAACTGACAACCCTGTTTGATACTGTAACATGCCTCCCCTGTTCCCAGCACTCTGACCACATTCTAACACCAAGTGTTGTTGACTTGTATGTTTATTTGCTATTGTCTACCTCCCTCCATAGACTGCAGGGGGCAGGGATCTTTGCTTTGTTCACTGATAAATCCCAAACACCCAAAACAATGCCTGACACATAGGAGTGATCAATACATGTGTAGAATGAATAAATGGCTGAGTGTGTTTCATTGTTGGTCATTAGCACCTCATCCTTCCAGAGTTTACCCGAACTGGGAAGAGGGAGGGGGAGAGAGAGGCAGAAAAACCCATAACATCAAGTTTGTGAACCCAAAAGCTGATGTTACACACCGAGAACCAGTGTTTCCCATAGACATTGGCTCCCCGTGGAATTCTGGCCTGACCGGGCAGCCAACTTGCCGTCTCCATCACGTTAGAATAGAGAGAACCACCTCAAAAGTGCGGGCTTCTGAACCATCGGAGATTCCGCTTCACAGGGGCTGAGAAGGGGCCCAGGAAGCACATTTTTGATGGTGATTTACCTGTACAGCCAGATTCGGATCCCCGAGTTAGAGCATTTCCACTGGATTGTCCTGAGGCCTGAAGAGAACATTAGGACAACGTTAGCGAAGAGAGGACCGCATATGGCTAGTTGTGCTTTTAGAATCAATGAAGAGGTATGCACGAGTGTGCTTTCTAAACTATTGTGGCCATGGGCATTTTGTCAGTACATGCTAGTAACCCAGGAAGGCTTCAAAGGAATGATGAAGGAAGACAGGCATGGTGGAATTTCCACAGAGGGACAGGGAAATCTCACAAAAAAGTCTTGGTCAGTTGACCGTGGGAATGATTTTCAAGCCACTCAGTAATAGCAAAATCCACTCCTATCTGGGATAGTATTGCCCGTGCTCAGAGCTGAGCTGACCTCGTCCACAACCAGCACAGACTGTAGAAGTGAAAAGGGTACATGGTAGGCACGAAGTGAACGAACACCGGTGGCTGGACCGGCCGGTTTTTTCGACAGGGTGGAGAGTTCAGACGAGTTGGAGATAGAAATGCAGTTTGGATTTTGAAAAAGAAGCCTAAATCTTTAGATGTCACTTTGTAGGGAATTGCAATCTATTGTGGGTTGTTTGGTTCTAGTTCTTCCTCATCATGAAGGGACGAAAGGTTGGAAACGGCATTGTCTTTTAGGAGGTACGCTGTGCTGTCTAGGTGTGGGCGAACAGGAGCGGACGGCTGTGTGAGGTAGTGGTAATAGCAAATTCATCTCCCAATAAAATAAGACGAAATCAGAGAGGAGGGAACCCGTAAGAGACTCGTAACTCTAGGAAACAAACTGAGGGTTGCTGGAGGGGAGGGGGGAGGGGGTAACTGGGTGATGTAATGAGCACTGGGTGTTTTATGCAACTGATGAATCACTCAACTCTACTTCAGAAACAAACAATAAAAGAAAAAAAATGACACTTGCTTGGGCTAGAAAGTGGAGTTGCCATTCTCAAAACTCTGTGCAGACATTGCTGCCCATCAGACTATTCCTGTGTTTGAATTGTTTTCTCCACCTTCAGCCTTTACCTTTTCCAACATCTCTGCATCCTTCTCCCCATATCCCAAACCCTTTTTCGTGGGGGTAGTGCTTCAGAATCATCCGAGGAGTTTAAATATACAGCGTCCATGGCTTACGACAGACTTGTGGTATTAAAATCTCCACTAGGTCAGAAAAATGCATTCCCACCAGGGGGCGACAAGCCTAAAGTTTGCAAGATTAAGAGAGCAGGTCGGAGTAGCTCAGCGGAGCCCTTGACCGTGGCCACTCACCATGATTCCATAATTCCACAGCTTAAAAATGTTGATCTCCAAAATTCCTCTTGTTTGACAGTGGTGGGAGACCTCACTTCTGAATGTGCAGAAATATGGTTAAGAAAAAACAATGGAAAAAAAAAAAAAGTAAAAGCGACCGCCCAACGTGGGGCTCGAACCCACGACCCTGAGATTAAGAGTCTCATGCTCTACCGACTGAGCTAGCCGGGCAGTTAGAAAAGCGCCTCCCCCAATTTATTATGAGGACGTACACATTCTGTTTGAGACTGCTAGGGCCACAGGATTCTGGATTTTCTTTGTTTTTGTTTTACAAGGGGGACGACATGAAAGGCAAGCATATAAGCATTATCTGAAATTTTTTTTTACTTCTCCACCATCAAGGCTTACACACACAGATAAGGGAGGGGAGGTGCGATTTCATTTTAATATAAAATATTTGACAACCCCGAAATACAGGATCCAGTTTATTTTTTTTATGTTTTGTCTACCACTGACTGCAGAAGTTCATTAAATCTAATAGATGCTAAACAAATACATGCTTAAAGAGTGCACCAACATCTCTGCAGGAGGCGAGAGAAAGTGCCCCTTCCCAATAAGGAAGCAGAACCCCAGTCTCCTGAAAGATGGGGGAATAGTCAACGCTATGCTAACGAGGAAAGCCGAAATCTCTGGTACAAAAATTGCCAAAACCCCAACCCTATAGCTCACGGTTTCATTTTTCCATTAAAAAAAAAAAAAAAAAAGCATGAATGGTGGACGACACTGAATCGAGATGCGACCATCGTCTAGAAGAACCAGGAACATGAGCCTTTGCAAGAATCACTTCAGAGCTGATGGAACACGGAATAAAAGGTAAAATGGAAAAGTGCTGGTCTCTTGCGAGTTACCAAGTTACTTCTTGGGGCTGAGCGCACGCGCAGCCTGCACATTTCTACATGAAGGTGTAACAGTTCAGTGGGAGGGCAGCTGTGTGCGTTTGAGCTGTGTGAGTTTAACAATGAGTCGGTAAAAATTGAGCGACGGGAGGTCAACAAAAGACGGGCTCGTCCGGGATTTGAACCCGGGACCTCTCGCACCCTAAGCGAGAATCATACCCCTAGACCAACGAGCCACACATACTAAGCTTCTCTCTGAATATATTAAATATTTAGTAAAATATTTCTGGTACTCACTCATGTTTGGGTGTATGTAACTATAACCGACCTTTACTATGACCCTCCCTCCTTTCCTTCTATGTTTAAAACCGGGGAAACGTGGCTCTCAGCACTTTCCCGGCTCTTTTCACGACCCAGGCCTTTTAAGGAGCGTATAAAGCCTTGTTTCCTCGCAAAGGCCCCTGCTTTGTACGAAGCAGAAGCCCGTGCTCCTGTCACCTGCACGGAGTGGGCGCGCGGGGGCGAGGCCGGAGCAGATCCCCGGCCCCGCAGCCCCGCAGCCCCGCAGCCCCGCAGCCCCGCAGCCCCGCAGCCCCG
>NW_024425564.1:9532792-9563382 GCF_017311325.1 Ursus maritimus
CCGCAGCCCCGCAGCCCCGCAGCCCCGCAGCCCCGCAGCCCCGCAGCCCCGCAGTGGGAGTCAGGCCCGCCGCTCGCACGCCTCCGACCGCTAGGGGGCGTCGGCCGGAGCCCGGGGTTCTCCACGCCGAGAGCGGGCGCGTGGGAGCTCCTCAACCGGAATAAAGGAAATCGGCCGAGCCAGGAACACGGGGACACGAGTGAAAGAGCCGGGAGACGGCTTCGGTGGAAAAAGAGGCTGACTCCGGGCGTACGGTCAGGAAAGGGCCCGAACAGCGGGGCTGCGGGCGTCGGCACCGAGACGTGGCGCCAACGGCGGAGTCCTTCCTTCCCTGAGAACATGCTTGTCTCTGGACGGATTCCTCCCCTGCCCTGCGTGATGCCGGACCCAAACCCGAATCCTCAGCCGAGCAGTCGGCAAACCAGCCCTGCCTTCTCTTCCCACAGGTGCCGGCGTGGCGGGCACTATTTCGAGGGCAGTGTTTGGACATTTCACAAACAGGTGACACGTTTTCCTTCTAATGAATGGGATAGCCCTAAGGAGTCCTGCTGCTCTTCTGCTTCTCCGTGCAAACTTTCTGAGCACGCTGGCTTCCCAAGAAGGGTTCTCGGGGCTCTCCTCGGGTGGTTTGGACTCGTGGCAAAACGTTGCTTGTGGGGGAACACAGCAGGCTGTCTTACCTTAGCCGGTGATCCTCATTTTCCACCCAAGAGTAGAGAAGAATATTTCTCAAGGAGAGGATGGAAAACGAAGCATTGGCCCGTACGGGGATCGAACCCGCGACCTTGGCGTTATTAGCACCACGCTCTAACCAACTGAGCTAACCGGCCAACCGCGTCGCTTCCGACGTCCAGATAAGAAGGTATTCTTATTGTTGCTTTTTACTCTGTAAGCAGCTTGGGATACGCGAGATGCGGGCTTTGCCCCTCGCTCCCCCCCGAGCTAGGTAGGCTTCGTCCTTTTCCCAATACTTGTCCTTTTTTTTTTTTTTCGCGCCATGACGCAGCAACGAGGCGCTAGCAATACCCCCTTGTCCCCTCTCTGTATTTTCAGACCAAGATTATCTCTGCCTTTGAAGGCCAGCCAGATACTACAAACAGCCTGTCATCAATGGGCCCGGGGCTGATTTCCAGGCTGCTCTGCTTCAGCCGTCTCTCCCTTGGGTGTTTTTATCTACGTTTCCACTTTTATTAGTTTCAGATAAAGAGATCCCCAAATATCTTATTTATCCTGTTTCTCTCTCTACATACACAATTCAAAATGCAATGGGAATAAGAACACCGCAGGAAATTGATGAAGAGGAGGATACGAAGTCTAATGATTCAACGTTTTAAAAAGTTTCTGACTGTGTAGATAAAAAGAGTCTGGAGATGCCGGGGATCGAACCCGGGGCCTCATACATGCGAAGCATGCGCTCTACCACTGAGCTACATCCCCAACCCTATAAGGTATTCCTTTATAACTCTTCCCAGTCCTTTGAATCCTATTTTTGTCCCCTGCAACTAAAACATGTTTTTGAATGCTGACGTTACATTTTCCTTTACTTGTTCAGCAAAATCATGAAATAGTTAAAGGGACAACATCAGTGTTCCAAGTACAGGAAGTCTTCCAGCCATCGGGCCCTTGTCAAGCACTTAACCTGGAGACCAAAGGATGGAACCAAATACCTAAAAATCTGATGAGAAAAAGGAGAGGGGGACTCTACTTTAAAAGCTCCTTTCTCCCTATATGTTATCTAACTCAAATTTAAATAAAAATCTGAAAATAAAATAAAAAGCTCCTTTCTTTCCTTTTTTTCTTTTATTTTAAGGACAAGTGAGGGATACTGCAGCCATGTTAGGCTGACTACAGGCTGAAGAGATAACTGGAAAGTTGCAGTTGAATTGAGAGAAGTGGAAGAGAACTGATGGGAAGTGTCTCAGAACATGGGATATTTATTTACTTGAAGATAAATTGGCTGAAGAATTAACGACCTAAGACAAGTCTTCGACCTAGAAAAAACGGATCCTGGTAATACAGGGGGCTCTCGTCCACATGGAGCAGAAGGTCTTCTAGAGTTCCAGTTTGCCTTGGAGCTCAGGACATCCAGTGCTAAAACTGGGAAGAGTTAGTCACCCCACTGCCCCCTAGCCCATTCCCAGAACCCAGAATTCCCAGCCCAAAGCCTTAAGGGAGCTTCCAGAAGAATGGACCTCCTCTGCGAGTCTCTGGAGCACAAGGCTGGGAAGAGGGGGGAGGAGCGGGTCAGCTGCAGGCCTCCTGCTTCTTTTGGACCCTTGTTCCCAGCAGTGGAAAGGTTAGGCTGCCCTAGTGTTTGCAGAGCACGTGTTCAGTGATCAGTAGAATCTCATGCCCAAAATGTGCTGGTACTGAAGAACACCGATTGAGAAGATGATTAAGTAAATAGAGATGCCTAAATAAACCTGAGATTGGTTCTGGTTTTGTGTTTTTTTTTTTTAATAAGTCCTTAAGTTTGAATTTTATCATGGAAGTTTCCATAGCATATTGTTCGGGAACTTAGAAACACCGTAATACATGCCAAATTGTAAAGAACATGAGATGGAGAAAAAAACCCAAATTCAAGACAGTGTTTACCTGGGAAGATGAGGAGATAGGACCCCGGGGGGGGGGGGCAAATGAATGTTGGTAATGGTAATTATCTTTCTAAGCTGAGAAATGCACCTGTATTTACATGTGCACAGTATTCTAATTAGTTTTCTTAAAATGCATATATGATGTAAGATGTGAACAACCAAGGACACTGGGTATAAGAGAACTCTGTACATTTTTGCAATTTGGTAAATCTAAAACTACTCAAAAATTAAAAGTTTATTTAAATAAAAAAATAATAAATAAATAAAGACAGCTGAGACCCAGCACAAAATCAAACTGCTCCCTGTTTCTCGACCCAGATTCAGGCGTCCAAAGTGCTGCCCCAAACCTTAGAAGCACCAGTGATGGATCAGCTTCCTTTCGCAAGTGCTCTATTTCAGTCCAAATGTAGCATATTTGAGATAGGTCTCTTGGAAGCCTAGGAACTGAAGGCCAGCATTCTGTAGTTCTCAACCGCACTGAATTCTATACAGTATAGTGTATATCTACATATATAGTATTCATCTATACATATAGTTTATAGCTATACTTTATAGAGTGAAAGAATTTGGGGGAACTAATATAATACGGTTAGATCTTGGTATTAAAGAAGACCCTCCTTGTGACTGAGTTTCTATGCCGATTAGTGTATTTATAAACATTTTCTGAATGCACAGTCCTGAACCAGAATCATGGGTCAAACTTGTAAAATAATTCCTCCTTCAAGTTTGTAGATAAATTGACTACAGGTGATGTGTCAAAAACACCTTATGTGAGCCCGGATAGCTCAGTCGGTAGAGCATCAGACTTTTAATCTGAGGGTCCAGGGTTCAAGTCCCTGTTCGGGCGTTAGCGCTTTTCTTCCCTATTCTTGCATTTTTAGCCCAGTAAATAGTAACAGGAAAGAAGATAATCTCAAATCACAGGCTGATTTCACTGAAAAACAAGAGGGGATCCCGAGCACGGCACAGATATCATAACCTAGGATCTGTTCACAAAATAGAAGAGCCTTTTAGGAGGGAGGATGGAAGCTGCAGCACACAAAACATTTCGTCTAGAGCACAAGTAACAATGGCCACAAATCATCAAAAGTCAAACTCTCATTTGAAAAGCCACAAAAACACACAAGTGCTCCCTCTGTCTGGCATTGGACTGCTCCCTTCCGATCCTCTCCTTTGCTCAGCCCTGGGGATGCCCACGTAAACCCCAGGGGTCCTGGCATCAGCACTTCCAACTCAGGGCCAAGTGGCAGCAGCTTCCAAACTTTTTTGGCCATGACCAGTTTGAACTTGAGTTTACATCTGGACCCAGACACACAAATGTAGCAGGAACAAAATTGCCTGAATTACCATTCAGTCTCACACACGCACTGCATCCTGATGTTTCAGATTCCATCCTATTCTTGGCCATGTTGGGAGCTACCCACAGTTCGATTGATTTCACATCCCCCTCATTGGGAAACACTGGGCTTAGAGTCATCATAAGGATGCAAGGTAACATATAGCACAGGGTGATGGGTCCTGTGCCAAGTAACCTGCCTGCCCTGCCTCTTCCCCTAAATCCCAGTCCCCTTCTTAGAGGGACCCCAAAACCTCAAGTCCCCTGAACACACTGGCACCAACACCGTCTCTGCCCTCCTGGGAACCACTGAAGAAACAGAATGTGGCAGCCCTTGATTGAACCTTCATTTGGTCACTGCCCAAAGCAGAATTTTCATCCTACTGGATCCAGAAGATAACAGAGAAAGTGGATTTTACACTGCTGTGAAAAATCATCAAAGCAGCTACAAAACCTCTGAGAAAAAAGAACACTTCCTGTCAGTTGCCTTGTTGACACAGTGGGCAGCACGTCAGCCTCATAATATGAGGGCCTTGAGCTCAATCCTCAGAGACAGGATAGCATTTTGCAGGGAAAAAAAAGCAAAACCAAAACTGCATAAGTTATCCAGTGTGATCATTGTTATTATTGCTACTAGAGTCACAGGAGAAATATTTTCTTGAAGCGCCCATCACTTCATGAAAGCTTTTACTGCCTGTTGGGCAGTCCACTTGGGCTGTGACCCCATGGTTTCTTACAACGCTCAGAGCTTTTTCGAAAGGAAAGAGACCTCCATTCACTTTAATTAAACACAACAGGGCAGTTGTCTCTCACAACCTTTTAAAAATAAGCAGTGGGAGGGAGTCACAAAATTGAATATTAATGCCAAAATGATTCCAACATGGTCTCAGAGAGTGTGCTAAGCAGTAAAATAACCAATGTTGAGCAGCTGCACTGTTCAAGAAGACAAAGGACTTCCCAATACATCAGTATGCACAGTTAACAGTTAAAAGATTCCCTTTCTTTTCTCAGTCTTGGAGGAGAAGTTTGGGACAGAAGGAGAAGACAACCATTTCCACTCTTCCGTTTTGGATCTTAGGGGCTGAAACCCCAGCCCTACTGTGCTGTTATCTGTGCTCCGACAACAAGGGACCACCTGGCTGCAACTGATCCATTGACAGACTTGACAAGAATGTTACTCCAATTCCAGGAGGCAAGGGACTTATATATTAGATCATTATAACACGGCACTGGATTAAGGAAACAGACACTTTGTATGTCCATTTTACACTATTGTCCCGATCTCTAAACCTGTCTCCATTAACCTTCAAACACTTAAAACTCAACTAGTGCTAATCATTTGCTTTACCAAACAAAGCCAAATGTGTGGCTGGCATCCTCCACTCAAGAAACCCAGCTACTTTGAGGCTGGTGCCCAGAGGAAACAGCTACTAGAAGTTTCCCTGGGTCATTTACCCTTCTATTGGGCAGATGAGTTTAGGCAAACATTCAGATTTAAATTTCCCAAATCACACTTCTTTAAAAAAAAAAAAAAAGATGAAGAAGAAAGAAACAAACAAAACACAAAAACTTCAACAAGTGAAAGCAACTCATTGTTGGGACATAATCCTTCATGAATCTCTCACATTTCTGCATGTATTGCTAGCAATGCACTGACTGCTCTTTGTTCTGGATTTTCTTTTCAAGGATGCTTATACAGCAAACACTCCTGCAAGAGAGTCTCTCCAGAGTGATGGGCAGGCATGCTTCCAGCTCATTATAAAAGAATAGAGATCCATGGTTTAGGGTTTCTCTCTTAGAACCCACTGCATGTACAGATATCATGGTTTTGCCCTCTGAGAACTAAAGCCAAGGAACCAGAGAAAAAAATGCTGATAATCTGGCTACTGCTATTACTAAAATAATAGACTTTCCATTGTCCCCTAACCCAGGAGCCTTGTGAGTTACACCAGCATCCATGAAACCGTGTGGCCAGTTCAGCTTGCAAGCTGGGTACAGTTTCGAACCTTTCGCATTTCCTGGCACTCATCAACCCCATAGTCTCCTCTTCCTTCAGGGAAGGAAGGGTGTGGACAGCATTCTTTAGCACTCATCTCTAAATGAATTCATACATATTTATATATATTTAGTACATATTATATTATATATTATATTATATAGTTATATATATAAGTAACTAAAATTAATATAGTTAACAATACTGTGTTATATATTTGAAAGTTGCTAAGAGAGTAAATCTGGAACGTTCTCATCACCCACACAAAATTTTTTTGTGGCGACTGGTGAACTTGGATGGGAAAAAATATTTACATCTTCAAAATCTCTAACCTTGAACTGAAATTTGGCGTACCCTTCGCATATGAATGTAGGGAACAAACCACAGTCAGAAGTTCCTCTGCTTTTGTCACCTTTTCGCATTGATGAGAACAAAGGCAAGAGAAATGTAGCTTAAATTAAATCTCCCTACAACCCGCAGCCCACTGATAAATGCCTAAGACGCGCAGCCTGGCAGTCCTCCAGAACGCACGGCTGCCTTAATGTTCATGTTTTACTAAAAACCTAAAGCTACCTTATCCGAACAACAGCCAGACCCCCAAGGTCCTGGGGGCCCTGCTTTCAGCAAACAAATTCCTGGAACTCACCTTATCTCCACCTTCCCTCCCTCCACAAACTTAAAAGTGTAGCATCAGTCCCTCCTCAAAACCACAGCTGCAGCTCTTCCTGCCCCGGACGTCGCTGTGCTATAATAAAAACAGCTTTTGGCACCGAAAACGTCTCAAGAACTCGGTTTGGCCGTTCGCTGCCGACCCCCACATCCAATCACATCCATGTCGCGTACTTACTACCGCGACGGCCGAAGCCCTGAGACGGGTCTTGGCCTTCATGTTCAATGCGTCAGCGCAAGGTTCTTTGACGTGTTTCGTAATGTTTCGTAGTATAATTGACTTTCTTTTTCTTTTCTTTTTCCTCTCTTTCTCCCCCCCCCCTTTTTTTTTTTTTTTTTTTTTTTTTTTTGGTCATTCTATGTCTTTTCTTACTGTTTTTTAGAATATAATCTTGAGAAGGGCTCCACGGGCTGCAGCATGCGGCCAGAGAGCCCCCGGTACCTAACAGATGCAGAGGCCGCGCACCAAGAGACACGGGGTTCCGACACTCCCCTCACCGAAGGGACTTGGGGTGAGCGCCCGAAACCCCAAGCCTGAGCGAGGTTGCGAGGGGTCTGAACAGCAATACAGGCAAGGAGCCTCACAGCCTCAGCCTCGCTTACCCAGCTGGAGTCAGGACGCCAGCCCCCCTGGGTAGGGGCCGCGGCACCGAGAGAGGAGGCCTCCCAAGGGCCTAGAAGGGCCGGAAGTGCTTCGTCTGGCCGTGCCCGGGGCGGATGCGGGTGGGCTGTCGGATTTCCCGTTGAGGACCCACATGCAGACCCGTGGAGGGGCCTGAGGAGGCCTGGCGCCCGTGTTTCAGAGATCACTGTGCGCACTGTTGAGGCTAGGACTTTTAGAAGAGGCAGTGAGGCTCTAACAGGATGCCCGGAGGCCAGCAAGGAGGCGGCCACGGCCGGCTGTGGGGAAGGTCAGTGGCCTGTCCTGGCCGCATCCACGAGCAGCCGGATCCCACCAGACAGGCCCAAGATGGCGGCGCCCCGACAGGAAACCCCTGAGCGAGTGAGGAGGAAAAGCGGGAAACCCTGCTTCCGACCCCACATAACAAATACTCCGCCCCCTAGTCCACAGCTGCCAGTAAAGGATAGGAACCCAGCCCCCAGGACGCACAGCTCGCTCTCTCTCGCTCTCTCTCTCTCTCTCCTCCCTCTCTGCTCTCAAGGCTGGAGATTGTACTTTTCACTTTAATAAACTTTCCCGCTTATGTCGCTTGTCCACTATGCTGCGCGTCTGTCGAATTCTTTCTCATGACACGACCAAGAACCTTTGGTGACGCCCTCGGGTTTGAGTGAGCGGAGGCCTCAGGGCCCGGGGTCTCCCCAGCTCACCAGGCAACAGAACTAAGAGGGACAAGGGTGGATACAGGAATATAAGTTTCCCTCCCTCGTCTTTCTAGCTCTTCCAGGACCAGGGCCTCAGTTTTGAGGGTCAGAAATTTACTTATGGAAAACTCTGGATCACTAAGTCTGTTTGGTATCAGACACCCAAATTCTCAAGATATTCATAAACCAGGATGTTAATTTATTAATTTACAGATAAGAATGTAAGTGCCAAGTGGACCAGAAAAGTGGACAAGGAGGTTTAAAGTGTAGTTTATTATTTCCTAATTTGCTTTTCCCCGCTTAGAAATATTTGTCTAAAAAACTAGCGTCTTTGTACAGAAAAAAATAAGCCTTTTTAGCCTTATGTTGCTAGAGAAACACTGAAATCCTAAATTCCATATGACCATTTCCCCCTGGAATTTAGGGTCCTTTCATTACTACCCTTCTTCACTGGGAATTACAACTGTTTAGGACACAGCATGTTATTTCTTGCATTTCGTTGTTTCCTAATGGTATCTTGGGAAATTCCTTGATTTACTCAGAAACTGATGGATTATATTTGAAATTTATACCACTGATCTTTTCGACAATGAGAAACCTTCTAGGCTCTTGAGTTGTAGACCTAGGTCTTAATTTGGATTTTTCTATTCACTGTATGATCTCAAGGCAAATTATTTAATCTCTATTTGCCTCAGTTTCACTAAATGTAAAATGGGGATAGTAATATTCAGCTCATAGGGTCATAGATATAAAATTACGCATGGAAATCACTGGACAGACAGTATTTGGCAAAAAATTAGCACTTAAGAAATACTTTATTATTATAAAAAAAAAACCTAAAATTTGTTTGGTTATGCATTTAAATCATTTTTTATTCAAAAGTTTATTGAATATCTACTATGTACCATATTCTCTGGCAATCTTTGCAAATGTTATTATCTTACTAGAAGGCTTTCCCCACTCCTTCCTTGCTTGACCATCTCCTATTTTCATTTTGCTGCTTTGGTGTCAAAATGACCAAGGAAGTTCTCTCTAAAACCCCTTTATGTTCTGGCATCAGGGGCAGGGCTCTTGCAGTGTTACCACAACACTAAGCACAGTACTGTGTGGTGACTTTATTGCATTTGACAGGGAATGTTTTTCTTTGGTCCTGACCTCTTGCTTAGCAAAGAGAAAGCACAGATACATGTTTGCTGTTTACCAAAGAAAATGGGGTGGGAATAGTTGAACAGAGGGAAGGACTACAGTAATACAGCATGATAAAGTAGAATTTCTTGCAATTCAGTGTGACAGCCATCTAATTGGTCTTCCTCCTTCAACTCTTGCCCACCCCTGACAGCCTATTGCCCGCCCCCCACTCCCAACGTTTAGACTGTGTTCTCTGTTGGCAACTCTGATGGTATCCCATCACTTTCAGAGAACAATTACAGCCTGGAGTCTTCCATTTCCTGGCCCCCAGTTATCTCTGCAATCATATCAGCTATCATCCTTACCCATCTTCTTTCCAATTCAGCTGCTTCTGCTTCCTTGTTCTTCCTCAGCGAGCCAAACAGCCAAACACATTTTCACCTCCTGTCTGCTGGAGTGTTTTCCCCACATATTGACATCTCTTGTTCCTTTATTTCATTAAGTGCTCTGCTCAAATGTCATCTCATCATGGAGGACTCCCCAGCCACCCTATCGAAATAGCACCCACTTTTACCTGTTTACTTAGGCCCCTCCTCACATAAATCCGTGTATTTTCTAACTCTCCCCCCAGGCCCAACTGGAATAAAAGCTTGGTGAAAGCAGAGATTTTGTTTTTTCACTGCTGTGCTGCCAGCACTTGGACAATGCCTAGCATTAGAAAGAGTAAAAATGGGAATAAAACCGTGTAGAAACAAAATTGTCCGCACATACACAACATATGGTTTACCTATGTAGAAAACCCAAAAGATTAATTAATGAGAGTTTAGCAAGGTTGCTGGATATAAACATAAACTTTAGCTAAAAACGGAAAATGTAGTAACTAAAAATATACCATAAGAATAGTGTCAAAAAGTATAAAGTCCTTAAGAAATATTAACAAAAGACATTTATGGAGAAAATTATAAAACTTTATTGAAAGACATTTAAAAAGGCTAAATAAATGGAGAACTATATCATGTTCATGGATTGGAAGACTCAACATTGTATTTAGTCTATAAATTCAGTATAAATCCAATAAAAATTCCAACATTTTTGTTTTGTTTTAGAACTTGTCAATCTAATTCTAAAAGTTGTACTGAAGAGCAAATGGCTAAGAATAGCCAAGATACCCCCGAGGAAGAAAAATTTGGTGGTGATTTTTTTGGAGGTGGGATTTGTCCTGAGATACCAAGACCTTTTTCTAAAATAGTACTCAGGATTGTATAGTACTGCCACAAGATTAGACAAATTGACCAGTGAGTCAGAATAGAAATCATCAACAGACTCACCCACACACAGAGACTTTATTTACGAAAGAGCTGGTGTTATAGATCAGTGGGAAAGAATTAAGTATTCAGAGAATGGTGCTGGGACAACCACCACTTATCCACATGGAAAAAATATTATATTGAACTTCTATCTCCTACTTTTCACAAAAATCAGTTCAGAGCAGACTAAAGACAAATGTGAAAAGCAAGACTATAAAATGTTTACAATGCAATGAAGAATACACCTGTGACTTTGGGTAGGAAGTGATCCCCCACCACCTGTGACTTTGGGTAGGAAGTGATCCCCCACCACCTGTGACTTTGGGTAGGAAGTGATCCCCCACCACCAAGCCAATTTGTATTCGGCTTTATCAGATACTTTTCAAAACCAGTTACTTCCAGGAGGACATGGTTGACAATCCATAACATTTTACAACTTTCAAACTCCCCTCCCCCAAAAGTCAACAGTCTTCTGTTGCTGTTTTGAAAAGGCGGAGTTCTCAGAAGGGGTGGATATTTCACAAGAGGCGTGTAAGATCTTTTCACAGGTCAACTCTGACATGGAAGAAAGGAACTGAAAACTCTAAGATCATCGATGGGATGATCCACAAACTACAAACAGGAATCTTGGTCTTTTGAGCAACACCATCTTGATATTATCACCAGAAAGCCTGAGTACTGTTACCCGACACAGGAGTTTTGGGTGGCCAAGGCCACATCATTACTATTTCAGGAAGTCAAGTCTATGCTGATGGCATCAGGAAAGAAGACATGAAGTTTTGCTTCTCTCTGTTGTAAGGCTTCTAAGCCAAAGTGGCTGACATGTGTGAATGTCAGAAAATCTCTCCTGGGAACCAAGAATAATCTTCAAAAATAAGGACAGAAGATCCCATCTTCCCCCATTTCAATCCACCTTCTGAGACACTCTATTAGTGGTATTTGCACTTTCTACAAAAGACAGCAACAATGTGTGTTGTATGCTAACAACATAAGTTTGGAAAGAAAAAAAACCCAAATTCTACATTTTTATAAAACTTGATTAAAGAAAAATAGTATTTCAAACAGTAGAGTCACTAGAAGTACAGAGCTATCAAAAAAGTACACTTCACTTGGCATCCCCACTGCCTTCTGCTTTCTGTGACTGGGCAGTGGAAGCATCTAGGTTCTTTGCAGTGCTGTTCCCCTCCTTGCCACCATCTGCTTTCCCCTTTCTCCCTTTGGGCGGCTTCTCTCCTTTCTTTGCAGGGGCCTTTTTAGGCCTGGGTTCTGGTTTTGGAGGAGCCGGTTTAGCAGACAAACGCGCCGATCTCCTCTGTGGCTCATCCTTCACCTTCCCCTTGTCACCTTTAGCATCTCCCTTTGCCTTTCTCTTGGGCATGGTGGCAGCGGCGCTTGGCAGGTGGCTTGGCCAGTCTAGGGAGGGGAGCGGTTTCTGTCTTCCTCACACTGCTCCTAGAAAGATTTCTTTAACAAACACAAAAAGTGTAAACCATAACGGGAAAGACTGACAAATTTAACTACATTAAAATTCAAATTTGACTATATTAAAATGAATAATTTGTGTAAATCAAATAAAGTATAAAAAAGTAAAAAGATAAGTTATAAGCTGGGTAATGATATTCATAACATACATAACTGACAGGGGATTTGAATCCAGAATATACAAAGAATTTCTACAGATCCACGAGAAAAGGACAAAAGGAAAATATTAAAACAATGAGCAAAGGTGTTAACAAGTACTTCTCAGAAAAAGCATAAATGGTAAATACGCACATAAAAGTACGCTCAACCTCATTAGTAATATGAGAAATGCATGCTAACACGCCACACCCATCAAACTGGTGGAAACGAAATTGCCTGACAAAATTAAGGGCTCAGCAGGTGTGCAACAATTAAAACACGATATACTGCCAGAGTGCGTGTTCTGTGTGTGTAAATTAGGGTATTAAATCTGAAAACATTCTGAAAAGCAGTTTCACTTCTGAGTATTTCCCCAGAGGAATTCTTGGAGATGTGCAGAGGATATCCCCACGAGAATGTTTATGGGGACTCTGTAATTTCAAAACCCAACACCACCAACTGGCCCTCAGTAACAGAACAAATACGTTAGTAGCATCTCGGTGAGGGAATGCTATGCAGCAGCAGAAACGAAGAGATGACAGCGACACGCAGAAACACAGATAATCTCAAGAGCACGCTGTGGAGCAAAAATGACAGGCTGCAAATACGTACAGTACAGATCCATTTGTAAGTACGAAAGTAAATGACATGTTTAGGCTACAAGCATGTAGTAAAACTAAAAAAAAAAAAGAGGAAGATAAAAACTGGGACTGTAGACACATCAAAGGGGGCTGAGAAAGGGATGGTGGCCGGAGAGGGTAAGAGGGTCCAGGGGAAGGGATGGGGGTAGCATTCTCCCCCCTGAACTGAGGGTGGGGTGAGGAGGAGGAGGGACATGGCTGGGGTACTGTTCTCCAGATTCTACACAGAGACATTTTATGTATCTGCTCAAGAATTAATAAAAACTACTTTAAAAAGTACATAGCCAAAGCACAGGTTCAGGGACACACAGAATGGAAAGTGATTTATTTTGAGTTTGGGTAATCGGGACCTGGGCATGAAGCACTGTGTGAACTTTTTTAAAGCTTTAGGCCAGGACTAGCTACTCACACCTCTGCACCACCCTCAAAAACATTTTCTGGGGAATTCTGTAGCCCTAGGCCCTGTCCCACTCCACAACGTTTTATCTTAAGAAGAAAAAAAAATTATTATCTGTCCCTAAATTGTTCCAGAGTCTTGTTTTGTTCTGTTCTGTGTCTGCTGAACCTCACTATGTACATAGATAGCTGGCAAACATGATCCTTGAGCAAACCTGGTTTTGATTTTGATGTTCCTTCGCTAACAGAAGTGACCACCTATAAATGGTGCTAAAACACCAAACTATCTATTTTTCTCCCCATTTCCTCATCAGAATTACTGGAAATTTTGCATGTTTCCTTCCTTCCTGTGCAATAGAGGGAGAAATATGTTAGTATAAAGAAGAAAGGAGAAGCAAAGTGCCCTGAGTAAGTCAGTATTTTTCCCTTGGTACGTTAAAGAAACTTTGGGAACAGAGATCGAAATTGAGAGGAGAAACACTTCTATTCTCATGCTGAAAGCAATTCACTGAAAAGCTAACGTGAAATTAGCTGGACCCTTCTCCTCCCTTACTGTGCTCTTCCCTTGCCTCTAAATATTCTATATTCCTGAGGGCGGAAAAGTCCCTCTTGCCACAGATGCACTCTGCGGATCGATGGGTCCAGTAGCCTCAACCTGCTCCCTCCAGAGGACATGCTGCCCTAGACATGACATGACTTTATGTCTAATTTATTCTTTTTTCTCTCTCCCAAATGTACCACTAAAGGAATGTGTGAACAATCCTTAGAGAACAAAAGGCTTTTTTTTTAATCCAAATACTGAACCAATAAAAAAACCAATTTTTAAAGAAAGTAATTGAGAAGGACGCAAGAGATCACATAGGTCAACTCTGGGTATGGTAAAGGTGTGCCCAGAAAGCAACAAGTACGAAAAGACAGCTGTTATTAAAATGAAGGACCAACATTGAGAGAGAGTTTATGGCACGAAAATCACTTGGTATAGTATTAGGGTGACTTGGTTTATACCTGTTGCCCTGGTGTGATTATTAATAACGTTTCCATTCACTCTCAAAAGTGTGCCAACTTGTATAAAAAATAATACTGTCACGCTAAAAATTCTGCATATATTCTTAGAGGCCTTTTTTTTACCAGAGAATGAGAGAGGAAACCAAAGGCTGAGCTTTTGTTCTAGGACACACTTCCCTAAAGAATGGACACTCCATACCATTCTCCTTCCATCTCACTCCAAAACTCTGTTTCTTAGCCCAGGTCCTGGGGTGGGAGTGCTCACAGTCTGTTTCCTGGGCTCAGTCTTCTTCATGTTAGATCCCTTGCAGTCCATCCCAAGCAGGGGGGCCATGATCTCCACATGTCAAAGGCCGAAACACAGCAGGTAACACTAAAGATAAATTCAAGGAAAACAGGCCGCTGGCTGGATGTTGTATCTGAGTAGACGAATATGGATTAGTTCCTTGAAACTCACCTTTAGGAAGCTTATCAGGAGACCTCGGGCTGCCTCTCCAGAGACCTTACAAATTAGGAGACAGATAGACAAATAAGGAAAAAGGGCCAGTGGGATAAAAGTCATTTCATTTCCGTGAAGGCCAAAGAGGGATGGGGAGGGGAGCGTTCTCACCACACAGTGGTGTTAACCGAGAAGAAATCATTTGAGGTGGAGTACCGGGACATATTGCACAATGAAACTATTCTGTATGCGTTATAATTGTGGATACATGACATTATGCATTTAGCAACACTCAGCTGTATACAAAGAGTGAAGCCTAAAGTAAACAATGGACTTCAGTTAAGAATAACGTGGAAACACTGCCTCAACAATTGTAAGAATGTACCACACTAATGCAAGTTGTTACTAACAAGAGAAATTTTAATAACAGGAGAAACTACTTTCTGCTCAACTTGTCTGAAAAACTAAAACTGGCCTTAAAAAAATAAAGTCTATTAATTTAAAAAATCCCATATTTTAAGAATTAAAAAAAGAGAAAATAATTTGTTAGGCAATAAAATAGAGAAGTCATAGGATTACAAATATTCCATCAGGCATGTGAGAGAAAAGAAATATTATGAACTAGCAGATAAATCATATAAATAATTTTATAACTTTGGGAATACAGAGATAGGACTTTCAGTGCTATCACCAGGGCAAGAAATTATCAAGACATGGCAACAATTTTTAAAGTTTTAGGAATTTAAAAATTCCTCTTTGTTAAAGTAACACTTCCAAGGACAGAATTATATTAACAGAGAACAGAACACACAAAATAGTGAAAGTGTTGAATCATTCATCTTCGCATTGCAAAGAATCAGACTGAAATTCTTGTGAAAGTTCACAATTTAACCCTTCATTTAACCAAATTGCTTGTTCTATAATGTGGAAAGGTATCTCTCCCTCGGCAGCCTCAGGGGAGAGGGAACATCTGCTCCATCCTTTTTTAAAAGTACTTTTGTTAGCTATGAAGACTTGCATATTTTCATTAGAAGCAGACCCACGAAGTTTAAATTAACTGGTAGAAGTAGCTTAAAAAACCTAAAAGTCAAATAAAAAGCAAACAGTCTATTTCATTTGCAAGAGAAATATGCAAATGATGACTAAAATGAGACGCAGGTGTGCTACAGTCTTCTGTGAGGTTAACTGCTGGGAAATCTCCAAACTCTGTCAATAATATATGTAATCCTCGATCTCAGTCCCCAAAAGTCAGCAAATTTGCCCCTCCTCCCCCACCCAAATTCATAGGTCAAAGTCCTAACCCCCAGGACCTCAGACTGTGACTGTATTTGGAGATAGGGCCCTTAAAAAGGTAGTCGAGGAAAAACGAGGTCATATGGGTGGGTCCTAATCCACTGTGAGTAGATGAAGACGCCAACAACACAGAGGGGTGACCATGCGAAGAGAAAGCAAGAAGGCAACCATCTTCGCGCTAAGGAGAGAGGCCTCAGAAGAAACCAAACCTGCCACCAACTTAATGATGGACTTCCAGCATTCAGAACTGTGAGAACATACATTTCTGTTGTTCGCAAGCCCCAGTCGGTGGCATTTTGTTACGGAGCCCTAGCAGACGACCACAGGAGGGAAGAGTGTAAAGCCCTCAGTGACCTACAACACATCTGGGATTAGATTCACTATGAGGTTTTGCATAGCTCTCAAAATCCTTTTCCCATATTTTTTTTCTCCTTCATTATAAGCCTGTCTCCAGTATCCATGGAGCAAATTCTACTCGTCCAATACACACCCCACCCATTCCCAGCGAACAGTTACAAGCACACTTTAGCAGCATCCTTTTGCTCCCTTGACCTGTTACTGACCTGGATTTCTGGGAGATAGTTCTAATTTGGGTTCTAGTCTCAATCCCACCCCAAACTCAGAAGGCCACCTTCTTCTCTCTGTGCCTTGGGGTTGGAGGGAAGACCTGGGAGAAGGCTTAGGAAAGAGAGAAGAAAGACTATAACAAAATAAAAGGTCATATGTAAGGTGCAGTGTGCCACGGGAGCAAGAGCTCACGTGGTGTCAGCCACTATCTAGAGCCCATTTGTTCTCCACCTTCCAAAGGAAGTATCAGCCAAGGTGGGCAGCCTGAGCTTCCATTTGGCATTGAGGGAGACTGGGAGACGGAAGCGTAGTGAGGTGAGAGGGCAGAGTATCTGAAAGGTTAGGGCTCCTTCTGCGTTTTGCCAGAATACACAGGGTTTGAAGAGAAGGAGGCGGCCATAGGCTTCCAATGAAACCATCACCCATCTGCAACTGGTTGGCTTAGGGCACACTTGGTTTCCCAGCTAAAGTACTCCTGCCCACTGGCATCACAGAGGGATGGGAGGGGACAAATCTCCCAACATCTCCCAGGCCCCTGAGACCCGAGCCTCCTTTCAGGGCACCACCTTAACTCACTTGTATTTCTGAGCAGTATAGATGATTTCAAATGAAAATGTCTTAGATACATTTCTACTGAGCACATACCAAAGCTTACTATTATCTTGCTAACAAGGGAATTAACAAGATGATAAAAGAAGGTATGAAAATGGAGGAGAAAGAGGGAGCTGGGGAGAGAGAGAGAGAGAAAGAAAAAGCACATTAGGTAAAGATCGCCCTTTCTTTTCTTAGGGCCCTAAAAACATCACATTCATAGCATTCATTCCAGGGAACGTAGAGCATTGGGATCTGAGAGACGAGGCTTGACTAACCCCTAAAAGTAGTAGTGGCAGCAGTAATACAAATAATAAAAGTAGGAGTAGTCGTAGTAACACATCTAAGAAAGAAATCTTGAGGATAAACCCGAGGCTGTCAGGTGCAATATCAAGACTTCTGCACCAGAAAACCCTCTGATGGATCCAATTAACACGGAAGCAGGCCGTGTGTCAGGCAGAGGTCAGAGGCCACACACCGGGGCTCAAGACCTGATTTTAAACAGGGGCTGCCAGGGACTCTTCTCAAGCTTCGAGGCACTACGCGGAACCCACAGCTGGTCCGCTTCTTGACTTTGGGATCGTTTTCTTTCGACGGGGAGCGCAGAAGGCCACAGTGGAGGAAGCCTCGCGCCTGCGGCGTCCGCTCGGTGGGCACGGGGGAGAAGGGCGGGAGAGGCCGCGCGCAGGCCAGGCCAGCCCACCCGACCGCTTCCAGCCGCGGCCCGCGGTGCAGACCCTCCACACGCCACCGTCGCCGCCCCCCGTCCGCCCTGGCGCGGCTGCCGGTCGCCAGCCGTACCGTTACTCCGGGGAGGCTCCCCGGCGCGCGGGGGCGGCCGCACCACCCCTCCGTCGGGAGGCGCGCACCGAGGCCTGCGCTGCTTACCCGAGTCCCGCGGCCGTGCGAGAGGCGCGGGCGCCCAGCTGCGGCCCGGGCCGCGCGGGTGCCCTCGGCTGGGGCAGGGCCGGCGCGGGCCGTGGGGCCGAGGGGAGACGCGCGCAGCGGGCCCTGCCGGGAACAGGAAGGTGGCGGGCGGCGAGGAACCGCTTCCGGGGCTGCGGGCGGCCGGCGGCCTTGCGTCGGAGCGGGGGAGAGCCGCTTCTCCCCTCGCGATACGTCAGGCCGCAGCCCGGGCCGCGGGACCCCGACCCACCCCGGGCGGTGCCGCCTCCGCACCACGGCCCCGCCACAAGACAACAAAAGGCGGGGGTCGTATTTATGAGGACGTGGTATTTTTCTAATGCAGAAGACAAAATTTTAAGGAATTAGTAACAAAAAGGGGTTGGTACGTGTTTCCGCCCGGTTTCGAACCGGGGACCTTTCGCGTGTGAGGCGAACGTGATAACCACTACACTACGGAAACGCGGCAGCAAGTTGCTGCCCCAGAAGGCAGTTCTCCCTGCAGAACATGCCCTTCCATCCTTGCTGCTGAGTGTCGTTTCTAGGTGCATGCGCCCGTGCACCCGAGCACTCATACCAGACGCCATTGGGAAGCGCAGATCAAGCCCTTGCAGTGCACAGACCTGAAGCCAAATCCTTAACAATTTATTCTGAAAATGGCCAAATGCAGGAAAACAATAGAAAGACTTCAATCTTTATGATTGAGATTGCAATGGGCATGCACCGGGAACCGCTCAGATTCCGCGGGCAGCTAAGCGCTCCCGCGTGGCCGAGACGCGGAACCCGCTCTGCAGTGGGCTGATAACCCCAGCTGTGCTAAGAGCTGCCCTTCTCGCTCCGGGAACTTGCAGGCAAACCTCCCTTCACCCGAATTTTCGAACTGCATGGAGCTCCTTGGTGGTATGCAGTGGAAAGAAGTAAAAGAGCACTGCGCCCCCCGAGCCAGCCAGGAGTCGAACCTGGAATCTTCTGATCCGTAGTCAGACGCGTTATCCATTGCGCCACTGGCCCGCACGGGGATGTGGGGGCGCCTGTATGCCTTCGTTGGGACGCAGGCGCCAGCAGCAGCCTGCTCGGGCCCCGGCGTCCGCGCTCCGCCCGTGTCCCCTCTCCATCCACGCGTTCACTCACCAACCTGTGTTACCTACCGTTCGAAGTGCTGGAAGCCGATCCGAGAAGAAAAGACAAGTGATCCCTGCCCTTCGAGAAGCTTACGACCATGAAGCACTAAATAAGTAAAATAATCATGATAAGCACTTGGAGGAAAACGAACAAACCGGGAAGACTAGGAAAGCCCAGCAGCGCCGGTGATTGACACTGGAGAAATGCGGCTATCAGGGAAAGAGCCACGTGGAGGGGAAATCTCCAGCGCCGAGGCCTGGAGGTGGGAGCACGCGCAGACCACCTCCGACCCTGTAGACACTCGCAAGGGCTTTGGATGTGACCTGCAGGAAACTGGAAGTCGTTGTGGGCTGGCATGATATGACATGCTTTGTTGTCTCGCCTCGGGTCGTTACAAATTTTGTATTTCAGTATTTACTAAGCAAGGCTCAGTGCTAAGCACCTGACCGGCCTGTGCTACTACCGCTGGGCCTACAACTCAGATTTTGACACCTTTAAAAGGAGCATCATTAGCTCTCATGTGTTTGCTTTCTCAAGAAGCAAATAAGCATCTCTGATGTGTGCAGTTCAGCCTCTGTATTTCTGAGAATTAAGCGATATCTCCATGCCTGGATGAGCAATCGCAAATAAGTTGAGGGCTGTTAACAGATGGAGTAAAACTGCCTGATACTGAGAACATACACGATGAATTTAGAAAATAGTTGTTTTCAGCTCTTAAAACGGCGGCAGCCCTTAAGAAGAATATACAGGTTGCTACTCTTTCTGCATAACGTGAAAGTCGATCTAGTTAGGAATTTTCCCCAGGACAGTAGAGCAGGGGACTCCTGACCAGGTTTTGTACTGTACCCCTAGGGCACTTTGGTGGTTATGGACTTGCCTCTCAGAATAATACTTTTAAATATAAAGATAACAGATAAATACGTAAGATTTCAAAGGGAACTCAATTCTATTGAAATATGTTATCAAAATTTATTAAAAATTTATGGTATGGTTATAAAAATTTATGAGATGGTAATATTTGTGCTCCTTTATTAATGCGCCAAATGACAATCTACAGCAGGAGGTCTGATAAATACTGTAATTTCAAAGCACTCATGAGCATAAATGGTAAAGAAATTTGTAACAACTGTAATTTGATATGAAATATTTGTGATTTCCAAAAGTGATAAAGTAAAAAGGGCTGAAATACAACTGTGATCTGTTGCCTACATTCATAGTGGAAGAAAACACAAAATTTCAGTAACAAGTTAGTCAAGATAAAAATGCATTTTCCCATCCAAGTTCACAGATTATCCCCTCCCTGTAAGATGCAAAAGGAGACTTTTCTTCCAAAGAGAAGTTTGGAAACATGAACAATCATGCCTGAATTTTCAGAAGTGAAACAAATGGGTACTTCTTGGTTCTACTTTATGCTCATCACATACCCAGCATGGGCTTCTCCTGCTGCTTCAAACTTCTCTGCCGTGTGCACAGCCTGACATGAGCCGAGGCAGGCTGTCACTTCGTTTTTGGAGAACTTTCTACCGTGCCTTCTTTTCTGAGAGATCCAGTTTCTAATTTCCAGTCTTTTCTTCAGTGGTTGTTATCAGTCAGAGAAACAGAGTCCAGAAAAAACGGAACCAGTAAGAAAATATGAATGAATGAATGAATGAATGAATGAGTGAGTGAATGAATGAATATTTCTAGGACTGGCAAGCCTGAATTCTGCTGGACAGGCCTGTGCTTTAGAAAATCTCAGGCAGGAGCTGATGTTATAGTCTTGAAACCGAATTTCTTCTTTCTCAGGAAACCTCCATTTTGCTTTTAAAGCCTTTCAACTGGTTGGAGATAATAATTGGTTGGAAACAATTGGTTGGAAACAATAGTTGGTTCAACGGGCTGACTCACGCATATTACGGGGGATACTTACAGTCAACTAATTGTAGATGTTAACCATATTTACAAAATATCTTCACAGCAGCATGTAGCTCAGTGTTCAGTTGAGTAAGTGGATAGCAAAGCCTAGCCAAGTGAAGGCATCGAGCTCACCATCGAAGTGGTGGACTCCTCTCCTTCTCTGTGTCTCAGGACACTGTTCTTCTGGTTTCTCTCTCAAGCGTCCAGAAAACGGCATTCTGCCCCTCCCTTTTCTTTACATTATTGTCCGCAGCCTGTGACACGGAGATGTGTGCCTTCTCCAGTTTCAGATATGTGCCACAGAACCAACATCCATGGTCTTTGCTGGTCACACTGGGAATGGAGTAGAATATAGAATTCACGTCCAGATTTCTGGAAACGATTGCTCTAAGGCTCAAGTTTTTCCCCAAGATTTGTCTCTGGCTTGTTAAACAGCTGACTTCCCAAAGTTTCAGTGCAAATTTTGACCGCTGCTCAAAGGAAAAATGCAAACAAAGTACTGTTGGCTCTGCTGTCTTTCTGTCTGCCACAGTTTGGTCAAAGCCACAATGGGAGTGACTGTGCTGTTCATGAATATATTGGCTCCAAGCACACGAATAATATGATGGGTAATCTTATAATAGTAAAGAAAGAGGTGCTTACTTCATGGACTGTCAAACTGATTTCATAGACTTTCTGTGTTTTACTGAAATGAGAAATCTAGCCGAGTCCGGCTTTCACACCTCATCCCTCACCCCCATCATGAATGTAGGTGGAGCTAAGTGCCAACTTTTGTAGTGTGACAGCGAAATCCTTCAAATATTGATACAGTTTAGAAAAACTGAAATGTTGATTTCTGCATTATCACCATGACAATAGATTTCAAGCAACACCGCCAATCATAATTTCATTGGGGAAGTTACTTTCACAGTTATGGCCACATAATTTGTAAATTCTTGGGAGTTTCACTAATGCTCTCTCTTCAAATTTTATTCCCAAGGGAAGATTTATTTTACAGAGAATAAATTGGGAACAGTTACAAATACTCACACAAGTCTCCATGATAATATAGAAATTCTTGTGAATGCTCTCAATTTGACATCTTATCTAACAGATCCTTCGGACAATTATAGGCCAAGAAATCTCTGCCTCTGTAGTTGCAGATGACAGGCGGCCGCTCCTTTCTCTCTAGGACTAGGTTTTAATTATGAAGTCTTGTATTTTTAAGGTGCGACTCTGGAATTCCATTTCCTAACATTATAAGCAAGAAGCAGGCAGGTGAAACCCAATCTTTACGGAAAGAAATGGGGTAAGGAATGACTGGACTTCGAATTAAAAACACCGTGGAATACAGGACCGAGAGCTCGCTTCCTGAGGGACCAGTTCTAGGTGCTGGAAGTGTTCGGGTGTGAACTTGACCTTGGGCCCCAAGTCACGCTCCCCGCGGAGGCAGGAGAACTCCTCTGGCTCCGCCGGAAGGGGACTTGGTTTTCCTATAGCCGCGCGGCTTTTTAGGTCTTGGGGGGGGCGAAGCGGGGACTGCTTTATCTTTAGGGTCTGGAGAAGCATCTGGGCTACTCCTGACCCTCAATGGTGAGAAAATCCAGAAATGTACACAAAAGCAAGGATCCTTCCTTTTCACTGTCGATTTGAATCGATGAGGACGTGCTGGCTCCGTGGCTTAGCTGGTTAAAGCGCCTGTCTAGTAAACAGGAGATCCTGGGTTCGAATCCCAGCGGGGCCTTTTGTGGTTTTCCCACCCTTGATAAAGAGGATGAGTGATCAAACTGCAATATTTAGGGCAAATTCCCCTACGGGATTTAACTGAAGAGTTTTATATGGGTCTGAGGGTGGGCTGTTTGTTTGCAAAGAGAAGATACAAAGATGAGCTTGCATTTCTTTAGGGAGAAAGATTTTCTACCTTTCTTGATGTCAACATCTTTATTTCCATGTAATATATTTTTAGCACATACTAAAGGAACCAGGGAAAGCAGAAGGGAAAATCACCAAGTTTAAACTACAAGTGACATCATCATCTCTGGTCATTCTATTTTCTTGCCAGGGGGAACTCCAAACGGATGCACTCTCACAATCTGCAGGCAGTATTTTTAGAAAGGTCAGCCTCTGGAGTGATTGATAAGCTGCAGCATCTCAGTTCATAGCAGCCACTAAAACCCAACCACATAACACAAGCCATAAGTAAGTGCTTTAAAAGGTGGTTTTGTGCCCAGAGTTTTTGAGAAAGGAAAATCAAACAGAAACAAATATTTGTCACCGAGATTTCAGAAAAGAAGGTGTCAGGAAGATGCTTCTACCTGATCGTATTATCAGAGTGGACAGCCACTAGAACAGGCCGACTTGAACATGGCAGCTTCCAGGCTGACTTGAAGAAGTCCAGAAGAGCTGCGGAGCCTACTCCCGAACTCTCCAAGAGGGACGAAAAAAATAGGAAGTGGGAAAGAAGTCTGGAGTTCTACTAGCAGCCGGGCCCCTACAGAAACTAAGAGCCAGGAAGTGGAAGCTCACCGTAGCTGTTAACAACCCTCTCGCTCATCTCCCACCACCAGGCTCCCCACCACGGGGCACAGAAAGTTCCACCAGCCTGCTTTTACCTTCAGAGCACAGCATTTAATGTAGATGGTCAAGGGTTGAATATGGTCTCTTGTCCTATCTGTGGAAACATCATGTCCCAATACTTTGAGAAATAGCTCAGGAAACAACTCTATCCTTACGGAGAATTTCTCCACTCACTCTGCAGCTTCACTCCCTACTTTTCTTTATAGGCGTCAGACAGCAATGGAAAGGCAGACCCTCTTTTTCACTACATCCTCCCATCCTCTGCTCAGGAAAGCCTTTCTTCCAGGTCTAGACTACAGACTTCTATCAAATGCAGAGGACAGCTGAGGCACCGGGCAGAAGTCAACACTAGACCACTATTTCATCCTGTGACTGAGTCTGACTTAACCTTCACTCCCTACTCCATCAGCGTCCAGGAACACCTTTACCGGGCTGCTTCCAGCCCACAGGCCCTCAATAGATGGCATGATCTGTACCATTGAGGAAATAGCACTGACTACTGAAGCTAGAATATTCCAGGTGAGAATTCTCACCATCTCTCCCAAAAGCTTAAAAGCCTTTCTAACTCTCCATGTATCAATCACAGAAGTGATTTTTATGTACCAGTGGAAATGACTTACAACCAAATGCTTGTTTGTCCGCCCAGTGCCTATTTGTCCGGAGCCAGATATATGGCAAGTGCCAGGCTAATCGCACACACGTGGGTCACGAGTTCTGTTCTAGAAAGGCTGGGGGAGGGGGTGGCAAACAGTCAGATGGTGGCATGTAGTAACACTGGGAGTGGGGACACTGTGGGCCACGGTTTGCTATTTAACCCAGACTGACGGAGGTAGAAGGAGGTGCGGGCAGACTCCATGCAAGAAGTGATGCCCAAACTGCGCGTGAAGGAGATGTACCACTTCTGCAGGGGAGAGGGTCGGCAGGGGAGAAGGTGTGGACAGAGTGCCCCAGGCAAAGGGAACGGCGGTGACCAGTGGCGACAAAGAGGATGCCCCGTGCAGGTAGGTGGAAGCAATGAGGGGAGGAGATGTGTCTGCACCTGAAACTCTTCTTTGTGTGGATGTGACCGGAGGCCTTTGGGCATCCTCATCATTTGTGGCCTCATGAGGACCACAGATGGACTTGACCTGACAGTTGATCAGTATCAAGTGCTCCCTGGTTTTTGTTCGGTTTCGTTTTGGTTTTGCTTCATGGTATTTTTGTTTTCTTCAAAAAGACCCTGTGTTACCAAAGCAGTAAGGGAGGCATTTGAATTTACTATTTGTGAAGTAAGTGGAGTCTCTCTCTGGACTGCTGAGGCTCTCCTGTGTCTCCCATTTCACCCTGGGTAGCAACACTCATCTACTTGCTTTTTATCTGACTTTGTCGCCATCCTGTCTGCCTCCTGGGGCAAAGGCGATCTCGGATCTCCGGAGTTCCACACAGGCCCCAGCAAACAGCAGGTGCTCCTATTGTAATAAAAAATTACATTTATCTGGTGTTTATTATTTTCCAGGCATTTGTTATTTGCCAAGCACTTCATATGTATACAAAGTCATGAAATTCGCACAGCATCCCCATGAGTGTACGTTCAGCTATTTCCCCTACTTTAAAGAGTCACTTGTCTGGAAGGCCATACAACCCATAAGTGGCAGAGCCCGGGGTGGGCCCATGGAGCCTGAATAGCACTGAACCAACCTGTTGACCCTCCAAGTATCTCTAAATGCTTCTCCTCTTTGCACCTATTTGCTATTTCCTCCTTTACCATACGTTGCCCAGGCCCAAGTGGGGACTCGAAGTGGGAAGAAATGGACCGAATATATAGGCGATAGGAGAAACCTTGTTTGATTGTTCTTTTCTAACCTTATTGATGATAATCTTTCTAAGAAATACCAATTCACTTTTCTTTCAGTGTATGTATGGACGTTTCTGGGAATTTTGAGGAATTTGGGAGAAGGCAGAGTGATTCTGAACATCATTATCATAAAACAGATTCACCCTGTTTTTGGTCTTTGTAAGCAGGTTTTAGATTGGATTTCTTTTTTAAGAAGGAACGGTGAGAAGAAAATTCTAGTTACCTGAGATTTTTTATTACTTGGGGCTTTGCAATAAATTATGTGAGAATAATAATATTCAGGGTCCAAGTTTGGAGTTCAAAATAGAAACATTGTATGCTAATATTTGTAACTAGCTATTAATGCTTAAGATAAGTAGGCTAGACATCAGGAAACTTGAATTTGAGGGATATTTCTGAAAAAGTCGCTAAACATGAATTTCTGTGTTTCTAAATCACATTCCCTGGATCCTGGATCCTGTTATGAAGTGCAAACTTTGCAAACTGTCAGAGCCTCATCACCTGCCATTTGCTCCCACCATATGTCAAGGAAAGCCTCAAACTGGAATACTGGGAAGATGTTCTTGATAGCAAGGCGTGGGACCCGAACTGGGAGTCATCCCTGGGCGCGTAGGCACACACACGCTTGCAGATCTCTGTGCAGCAGTTAAAAGTAATTGGTCTAGATGTGGTCTAGATGTGCATACAGCAACAGAAATAAACCTCAAAACCATGGTAGGACAGTAACAAAGTGAACGTAGAATGGAATATATGAAACTGTGTCATTTATGTGAATTAAAAGCACAAGCACTGAAATAAAAAATATGTGTCCTGCAGAAACATTTAGAAAGAAAAAGATGAACTTTCTCCAGTAATTTCTTATGGGGGTGGGGGATGGGAAATGAATTAAGAAAAGCGTATTAGAAATCTCTAAGTAAAGAAAACAAAAGAGGGGCCCTGGGGACATCCGTGTAATTTAGGAGTTGACATTCCTTTAATTCCTTGAATGTGAGAGAGGAGATGAGATTAAAATTATTAGTTCTTAAATCGTCTTCTAGTGCTTAATTCTAGAGCGCGGATAAAAAATTTTAAAAAAATGGATGATTCTACTATGGGGAATATAGGAAAAGGCAGCAGGATATATTCATTAGTTCAACTAAAAAAAGCTGCTTTGTCAGGAGTGGGATTCGAACCCACGCCTCCAGGGGAGACTGCGACCTGAACGCAGCGCCTTAGACCGCTCGGCCATCCTGACTCGCCTGGCGCCGTTCTTGCTCCGAATTCATTTCTGGGTCTCCAGAAACAGTATTCGGTTCTTGGTGCAAGATAAGGGAACTCCGGTGAAAGAGTGAAGGCACGCCTTCGAGAGCCGCCGGGGCGGCCGAGGGGCACCTACTGTACGACCTCGGACTCGATTCCAGGCCCCCCGGAGGGGCGGGCCGGGATGCCGGGAAAGAAGGGCACTCTCCCTCCGCTCTCGGCAGAATCCTGTTAAATAATGCCACCTCCTCGCTGGAATCCACGCTTTGTCCCAGGAGGCTTTAGGCCGTTCAGGTGAGCGCCGGCTGAGGCCGAGCCCGCAGGTGCTCGAGAACCCCTCCCCAGCCTCTCCTGTAAATCTCCCCGCCGGTGCTTCCCCTCCCCACCCCCACCCCCATCCTCCTCCCCTCCACCCCGCACTCCCGGAACCGGGGTTAGGAGGCCGGCTGGTCTGGCTGCTCGTTCTCATTCATTTACCGCTATGCACTGAGGATTTGCGGGCGTTACTGTATAGATGTTTTACTGCAATCAATAGTTTAAAAAGAAAAAAGGGGTGAGTAGTTTCTGTATCTAGTAAACCGGGCCGGCGGGGGACGGGGGCGAGGGGGCAGCCGGATGCCCCGCCTCTACTGCCGCCCCTGTTCGGATCAGACCTCAGGTCACCTGGGACCTACTTCAGGTTTTCTGGCCCACCGTTACAGCCAGGATCCTGTGCTCAGATAGCACCGACTAGAAGTCGGGAAACCGGACTGCGAGTTTCAACCAAAGCTAGAACTGGTCAGTCAGCTGCCTGCAGGATTTTAGACAAGTCATTTTGCCTCTGTCCACCTGAGAAACTGCTTTCCTCGCTGCGGAAGTTACATTTAAATTCAGTTGAAGAACGGCAGTGCTAATCTCTTCAATTCCGCATCAAATCCCCATCCCCAGGGAACCGGGTGGAGGCAAATTCTCAGTCCCATCCAGGCCTACGGAATCAGGTATTTTGGGGATAGAGTCCAGTAAGCTGTGTGTAACAGACGCTCCATGTAACCCCGAGGCTCGCCCAAGTTCGCGAGGCACCTGCTTAAAGCACAGCAGCCCGCAATTCTTCAGGGAGACGTGGCCCTGCCATCAGCCGGAGGTGAAAGGTCAAAGCCTGTCGATGCTGCCAACATCCTCCCGCCTCAGACCCGAGAGTTCCACCTGGGGATTGCATTCGGTAAGATTTCCCCTCCACCCCTAGGCAATTCTCCTGTGCACCCAAGTTTGAGATCATTGTTTCAGGGTTTAGCTTTAGGAAAAGGCTGAATCTTTCAGGTAAGGTGGAATTTTTTTGAATTCAAAAAAGTGTTCAGGCCCGTGTGGTGCAGGACTCTGGCCCAAAATACGTGTGAATCATAGAGCACAGGAGCCCAAAGCACCATTTACAAGGGCTGTAGGCTCGGCTTGTCTGAGCCCACCTGCACTGCGATGTCTCAATGCCACTCACTGGCGGTAGCCAGGGATGCCTGTAACCCAAGGACAGTGCTCCCTGGGATCTGAAAGGCCAGAGCCCCGCCTCTCCAGGAGGTAAGATGGAAACTATCTGTAGAGAATGTTAAAATCCGGTTGTTGGAGCGGTTGTATGGGAGGAGGTCGTACGGAAGCATTTTGTGAGGACAGATCTATCTCTCAAGGATGCAGATAAGCTTTCTGGGGTTTAGAGGTCCAGCAACACCCAATGTCATCTCTTTGAGAAAATTCAGAAATAAAGCCAGAACTACCAATGCTGGTCATTTCCTCCAGGCCTTGGTAGCAGGTGCCAGCTGGAAAGAGAGGCTCATCAGGTAAGTTCTTCCTTAGAGGTGTCTCATGCAAAGAGGCTAGAGCTGGGGGTGCGGTGGGGGTGGAAAGGAAGGACACAAATGTTTCCTATGAATCTACTGTCAGCTCAGTACTGTGTCTGGTGACCATTTTCCTTGAATGATCAAGGAAATCATGGATCTTGGGGAAGTCAAGGATCATGGGGGAAGGGGCGGGGAGTCACAGAGATGATTAAAACCTATCACTGTCTTTCTTTCTAGTCTCAGAGAGGGGTTCTTGGGGCAGCCCCGTCTATTTGGGGTGAGATTTCACATATACATTTCAGGATACACATTATACATTAAACTAGCAAGGTTCCCAAGTATTTTTTTTTTTAAAGATTTTATTTATTTATTTAACAGAGACAGAGACAGCCAGCGAGAGAGGGAACACAAGCAGGGGGAGTGGGAGGAAGAAGCAGGCTCACAGCAGAGGAGCCTGATGTGGGGCTCGATCCCATAACGCCAGGATCACGCCCTGAGCCAAAGGCAGACGCCTAACCGCTGTGCCACCCAGGCGCCCCCCAAGTATTTTTAAAGAACTTTGGACTTGTTTTTCTTGACTGTCTCAAAGTATAATTTGAGCACAAACGAACATGTAAAGCTGTGATAAATGATGTTCTTCTCCCAGGGGGACAGTGTGAGAGTGTGTAGCATGGGGGGGAGGACAGTGTGGGGTGAGAAGTGTTTGAGGCAGGGGCATGGAAAGGACACTGGGTGTTGGAGATCCATGAAGTGACAGAAGAAGGGGCCCTTTCTATCTGGCTCTCCAGGTGCCGGCCCTTGGTCCGAGTAGAAGGTGGTACACTTAGTTGCTTTTTTCTTGTCCTGACCCTCTTCATGCCTAAGACTTTACCAGGCCAGTGAGTCCCACCTCGATAATTTCTCTAAGCCTCTAGTCCTGCTCTCAACTGTGGTTTGTTCCGTGGAAGTTGTCCTGGACACAGAAAGCAAGGACACCCCCGTTCAGGTCCTGGCTTGGGCACAGACTATATGCTTTAATAAGATCACTTTATGTCTCCTGGCTTCAGTTTCTCATCTCTGAAAGGAGGCAGACGGAATAAATGTTGTCAGTCACTTCTCACTCATTACATCTTCTTCTCCACCCCTTCCCCCAGATAATACTTGGGTGGTCTCCTGATTTACAAGCCTCCATGCGGGTTCACTTTAAAATAACCTAGCAATACGTATATGGAAATGCGGTTACCTAGATATTATTATGTAAGTCTCGAACCCCAAGTCCTAAATCACAATCATAACCAAACCTAAACAGAGTTGGAGCCTGGGGGCTGACAATAACCGGTGAGTAGTGGAGAGTTGTTGACAATGTTGTATGTCACAAATCACAGTGAACGTGGTAATATAGACTTGTCTGGTGTTTAGAATTTCCACCGAAGAGAGAACATTGGGTTTTAATTTGTCACAGTCTTCTGTGAGGGTAGTTAGTAAACTGAAAATTTAGAAAAGTTGGTTTTTAGCTTAATCATGAGAAATGTAATGTGGCACAATAATGGAAATAATGTCAGGGTGAACAAAATTTGGAATTTGGATTTCTTGTTTGATCCGTAACAGATCTGATCTCGATGATTTCTTACTGGGAGACACATCTGAGGTGATTTTCCCACCACTTGGTGAACCTTTGGAGACTCACATTGTGTCCCTTTGGGCAGCAGGGCTGGTTGAATTGCATTCAGGTCGACCGTCTGTGAAGGAGACCATTCTCGACCCTTGCTTGGGGCGACACGGGAAAGTGGGCATCTCCCCGAACTACAAGGCTCTTCAAGTAGGAATCCATAGGGCTTCCCCTCTGGAAAAGGGGTTTCTAAAGATTACCCAAGTGTTTTTGGTGTTGGTTTTCCAATCACAAGGCATTATCATTAAAAATTTCCCAAATATTTCCTCCTCCTGGAAAAGTGTTAACATTTGAAGAGGTGACCCCACTCACTACACTGGGAGTCAATTACCTTTTCAGGAGTAGACGTGGAGTCGCCCTGGAACGGAGGCTGAGGGTGGGCAGCCGCTGGCACGGGGCAGCTAGATCCTCACGGGACAATAGCCCCTTGTGCCCCCTGCCCTGGGAAGCCCACCGACATCCGGCCTAGAGATGAGTCTTGGACACGCAGGTGCTTTCCTGGTTTTATTTTACTTGCACTTGCTGGGATAAAGAAAGGGGGCAGATGCCGCCTTCAGCAATCAACAGACTTATTTATTACGTTAAACCCCTGGGCGAAAATACTCTGGAAACTGGGAAAAGGCAATGGAAATGGAAGGTGTGAGCCCAGATAAATCCGCAGTCCGTCGGCTCGGCGAGCCAC